>NC_055695.1:1859114-1869114 GCF_017639745.1 Melanotaenia boesemani | reverse complement strand
CACATGGAAACGGGAAGGGCTGCAGGGAAGACTGGGCGACCAGGTTCATCTCAAAGGTAGCAGATGCTGTAAAAACAAAGCTCTGAAAAGTCCAAACGAGCTGAGCTGCACGAGGAGATAGTGGAGAGGAAAACCTCCATCAGGACCAGAACCAGGAGGGAAAACCTCCATCAGGACCAGAACCAGAAGGGAAAACCTCCATCAGGACCAGAACCAGGAAGGAAAGCCTCCATCAGGACCAGAACCAGGAGGGAAAACCTCCATCAGGACCAGAACTAGGAAGGAAAACCTCCATCAGGACCACAACCAGGAGGGAAAACCTCCATCAGGACCAGAACCAGGAAGGAAAACCTCCATCAGGACCAGAACCTGGAAAGAAAACCTCCATCGGAACCAGAACCAGGAAGGAAAGCCTCCATCAGGACCAGAACCAGGAGGGAAAACCTCCATCAGGACCAGAACTAGGAAGGAAAACCTCCATCAGGACCAGAACCAGGAGGAAAAAAACTTCCATCAGGACCAGAACCAGGAAGGAAAACCTCCATCAGGACCAGAACCAGGAAAGAAAACCTCCATAGGAACCAGAACCAGGAAAGAAATCCTCCATCAGGACCAGAACCAGGAAGGAAAACCTCCATCAGGACCAGAACCAGGAAGGAAAGCCTCCATCAGGACCAGAACCAGGAGGGAAAACCTCCATCAGGACCAGAACCAGGAAGGAAAACCTCCATCAGGACCAGAACCAGGAGGAAAAAAAAACTCCATCAGGACCAGTACCAGGAAGGAAAATCTCCATCAGGACCAGAACCAGGAAGGAAAGCCTCCATCAGGACCAGTACCAGGAAGGAAAACCTCCATCAGGACCAGAACCAGGAGGAAAAAAAACCTCCATCAGGACCAGAACCAGGAAGGAAGACCTCATACCTTATGGTATAAACTTTGCTTGAAAACATCTGATACTTGTCTGTCCCCTAATAGATACCCAGAATCAGAAAACCATATTATAATATTTTTAAACTATCACATGGTAATAAATGGTAAATCTTAATTTTTTTGTTACAAATAAAGACCTCATATTTAAAAAATGTGACTTTTCTTACCATTTTTTCATGGGCCGGGCCTTTATGGGTTACATCAGGTCTTTTCGACAGACTTAACCATAAAAATAAAGAAATAATTTGAGGTGCATTTTTTTAGGTTTTTATGGTTGTTTGGGACAAGAAATCCTAATTTTATTTTATAATAAATACAGAATATGCGTTATAATGTATGAGGATTACAGTGTATCAAAAGCATGTGTTTATAATGGAAATCTATCGGACGAGTCCTGAGGTGCTTTATGCTTGTCTCCTATACAAAATTTAATAAAAGGGATCAAAATTCTGATCAAGTTTCAAATACTTAGCCTATAAGTTGAAGCAGATATTGAAAATAAAAAATATGAATAAGTAGAAAGAACATGTTTGTTCCTCAAAGGTGCGTCGAGAGTTTAGTATTTTCTGATTTAGAAGAGTTGCTGAGATGTTCAATCATTTAGGGGATGGACAGAAAATTAAACTGCAGTAATTTTAACGAGTAAATCATTTTTATTATTTATTTATTTTTTTTATTCTAACACACAATGCAGGAGTTTTGTATCGCAACATAAAGCGCCTGCTTCCTTTTTCTTATTTTATTAAAGTTTGACTAAAGATGACTTTGAATACAAAGTTAGCATCAAATTTTTGAAGTTGCTGTACAAAGAGAGAAGCTAAATAAGTTGGTGCCAGTATTTGTGAGAGTATATGTAGATATAAGGGACAGCAGGGAAAACCTGAGGTCAGAGAGGCTAAAAGCCGCTCAACAAGAAGCCGTTTAGAGCCGATATGAGGGAGGATCAGCAGGTCATACTGTAAGAGAGAGGAGTTCACATGAGGTTGACCTGTTGAAACCAAAATAAAGACCTCAACAGACACAGAATGAGCCTGAGATAAGACGGTTCAGGACAGCAGATTATAAAAGATTAGGAAAGGTTTTCTCCAGTGAAAGAGAGATGAGCTCTGAGCTGTGAGACGCTTTATTTCTAGCGAGTGCACGTTGAATTTGACCGTGCGTCAGTCGGTCTGTCCTGGGAAACGCCGCGAGCACGAGGCAGGAGGAAGGACACGAGCCGGAGTGAAGTCGTCCTGCTCGCAGCTCCAAAACCAAACAAAAAGTGTGGGTTTCCATGTGGGGGTGGAGCCAATCCGCCAGCAGCTACTGGGAAAACATGAACATGTGGGAAGAGGGAGACACACTAAGGAACCCAGGGGCTGAACATGAGGCCCTGGACCTCCAAAGGTATATTATTATTATTATTATTATTATTATTAACACACACACACACACATACATATATATACATATATATATATATATATATATATGTATATATATATATATATGTATTAGTGCTGGGCAACGATTAAAATTCTTAATCGCGATTAATCGCATCGTTACACGCAAAATGTCTCTTTTCTTTAAAAAAAGGCCTACAGCTATAAAAAGAAAATGCAGTAAGTTTTGGTTTACAAACACGACATCAGGCGTCTCCAACCTGCAACTCTGGAGCTGTAAGTGTCTCTCTGGACCTTCCACAATGTCTATAAATACGTGGCTAAAATATTTTTTAAATCTGTCATTAGGTTGGAAACCAGGGACTTTGTTTTCCTTTCTTTTACATCATTTTCCACAAATATCTACATTCCTTAGCAGAAAGTCTGTTTATCTTGTTTATAAAAGGTTCATGTTTTTCTTTCTTTATTTCAAAACCTAAAAACAGAAATAAAAATGTGGCTCTTCAAAAATAACAAACATCCTATGGTGGCTCTTCATTAAAAATATATATTAAGTTTCCTTTTTGAAAAGTCTGGTAACATCTGCGTCTCTAAAGGAGTTTTATTTAGCTGGCTGAGGGAAAAATGGCTCTTTGGATTGGAAAGGCTGCAGACCCCTGCACTAAACACATAAACAGGTTTAGCAGCAGTTTTCTCTTTAAACACCAACAGTTAAAATATTTCTTCATATATAAAATCACATATTTATGAGAAAGAAGGATGAAATGTTCAGGATTTACTAACTAAAAGGTAAAAAGTCAGCAGGATGGATTTAAAGCTGTGAAGCTGCTTCCTTCTAAACACAGAAGGAACAATATGTGATGAATATCAGCATCAGGTGAACAGACAGAAAGCAGGATGAGAATCTCACAGCTTCTAGATGGTGAGGAGAGAGAAATATTCACAATATGCACAATAACTTCCATCCATGCAGCTTCACTGCTTCATTATCCACATTTCTGGATATAATTTCTCTAAACTTTCATTTTCAGCCTCCGCTACCGGGAGTTAAGGGTTAACATCTGGTTTCCGGGTGTAGCGTCAGGTCTGTAGATGTAACTATAAACATGTGTGGTATCCACAGAAAGTCCAGAATCTCAGCTACCAGCTCAGTAAAACCATTTCTATCACCAACACACACAGTTAAGACAACAAATTATTTAAAGAGCAGCTACACAAAGTCCGAAAAACATGTAAACACAAATGATGTCTCCCCGTGTCCACCCCACGGCATGAACACGAACAAACGACTCCTCTACTGAAAGCTCACATCTCACAGATTCCACAGCTGGAAGTTTCATCTCGCTACGACCAAGACGCACCGAACCAGAGGCAGAAGAAGACCCGGTTTATGCTCTTTAAAGCTTTGTTGAAACATGGTGGGTGTAGCAGAGAGGTTTTAGCTACAGGCTTTGGACATGAGCAGCTCAGAATAAACGAGCTCTGGGCAAAACGCTAACACGGTCTCCTCTCTGTGATTCACAGGTATGGTAAAAGCCACTTTTCTATGTTAAAACTGATTAGAATTGTAATATAAAAGCATTAATATTAGTTTGAAGGATTAAGAGACTTTTGAGATGTGTGATTCAAATCGTTGCTTTCTGCTTTACTTTGGTCTGTTATCCGGTACCTAGCATGTTTCCAGTAGCCATGTCAGATTCATGGTGATTTTTAAAGTGTATTTAACTGACGAACCATGCCTGTTGGTTGAAAATGTGTTCAGTATGCTGTTAAAATGTTAACCAGCATGTTCTGTGAGGACAAGAGAAAAATTAACTTTTAAAAAGTTTTTTACAGACATGTTTTTCTTTTCGTGCTCACCACCATGTTGTTCACCATCACCATTAAGTATAAGCGTATTTTGCTGGACTGGTTAAAGTGAAAGAGTGGAAGTCGATTACAGTTTACTTAGTAATCACCAGAGTGATGTGTGTTGTGAGTAAATGTAATATTTTTGTCCTCTTAGTTATTTTAATTTAAGACCAATTGACATTTATTTTATGATGATAACTTAAATGAAGTTATATGCACCTTCAGTTTAAAATAGTTTATTTTTTGTTTTATTTGTGAAAATCTCGGTTTCTTTTTGTTATTGAAATGCAGCTCAGAATAAACGAGCTCTGGGCAAAACGCTAACACGGTGATTCATGGTAAGGTAAGCTTTGAATGGTAGGGTAAGCTTTGAATGGTAAGGTAAGCTTTGAATGGTAGGGTAAGCTTTGAATGGTAAGGTAAGCTTTGAATGGTAAGGTAAGCTTTGAATGGTAAGGTAAGCTTTGAATGGTAGGGTAAGCTTTGAATGGTAGGGTAAGCTTTGAATGGTAAGGTAAGCTTTGAATGGTAAGGTAAGCTTTGAATGGTAAGGTAAGCTTTGAATGGTAGGGTAAGCTTTGAATGGTAAGGTAAGCTTTGAATGGTAGGGTAAGCTTTGAATGGTAAGGTAAGCTTTGAATGGTAGGGTAAGCTTTGAATGGTAAGGTAAGCCTTGAATGGTAGGGTAAGCATTGAATGGTAAGGTAAGCTTTGAATGGTAGGGTACGCTTTGAATGGTAAGGTAAGCTTTGAATGGTAGGGTAAGCTTTGAATGGTAAGGTAAGCTTTGAATGGTAAGGTAAGCTTTGAATGGTAAGGTAAGCTTTGAATGGTAAGCTTTGAATGGTAAGGTAAGCTTTGAATGGTAGGGTAAGCTTTGAATGGTAAGGTAAGCTTTGAATGGTAGGGTAAGCTTTGAATGGTAGGGTACGCTTTGAATGGTAGGGTAAGCGTTGAATGGTAGGGTAAGCTTTGAATGGTAAGGTAAGCTTTGAATGGTAGGGTAAGCTTTGAATGGTAAGCTTTGAATGGTAAGGTAAGCTTTGAATGGTAGGGTAAGCTTTGAATGGTAGGGTAAGCTTTGAATGGTAGGGTAAGCTTTGAATGGTAAGGTGAGCTTTGAATGGTAGGGTGAGCTTTGAATGGTAGGGTAAGCTTTGAATGGTAGGGTAAGCTTTGAATGGTAGGGTAAGCTTTGAATGGTAAGGTAAGCTTTGAATGGTAGGGTAAGCTTTGAATGGTAAGCTTTGAATGGTAAGGTAAGCTTTGAATGGTAGGGTAAGCTTTGAATGGTAAGGTAAGCTTTGAATGGTAGGGTAAGCTTTGAATGGTAGGGTAAACCTTGAATGGTAAGCTTTGAATGGTAGGGTAAGCTTTAAATGGTAAGGTAAGCTTTGAATGGTAGGGTAAGCTTTGAATGGTGGGGTAAGCTTTGAATGGTAGGGTAAGCTTTGAATGGTAGGGTAAGCTTTGAATGGTGGGGTAAGCTTTGAATGGTGGGGTAAGCTTTGAATGGTAAGGTAAGCTTTGAATGGTAGGGTAAGCTTTGAATGGTAGGGTAAGCTTTGAATGGTAGGGTAAGCTTTGAATGGTGGGGTAAGCTTTGAATGGTAAGGTAAGCTTTGAATGGTAGGGTAAGCTTTGAATGGTAAGGTAAGCTTTGAATGGTAGGGTAAGCTTTGAATGGTGGGGTAAGCTTTGAATGGTAGGGTAAGCTTTGAATGGTAAGGTAAGCTTTGAATGGTAGGGTAAGCTTTGAATGGTGGGGTAAGCTTTGAATGGTGGGGTAAGCTTTGAATGGTAAGGTAAGCTTTGAATGGTAGGGTAAGCTTTGAATGGTAGGGTAAGCTTTGAATGGTAGGGTAAGCTTTGAATGGTGGGGTAAGCTTTGAATGGTAAGGTAAGCTTTGAATGGTAGGGTAAGCTTTGAATGGTAAGGTAAGCTTTGAATGGTAGGGTAAGCTTTGAATGGTGGGGTAAGCTTTGAATGGTAGGGTAAGCTTTGAATGGTAGGGTAAGCTTTGAATGGTAAGGTAAGCTTTGAATGGTAGGGTAAGCTTTGAATGGTGGGGTAAGCTTTGAATGGTGGGGTAAGCTTTGAATGGTAAGGTAAGCTTTGAATGGTAGGGTAAGCTTTGAATGGTGGGGTAAGCTTTGAATGGTAAGGCCTCAGCATGCTAGCTAGCTGCTAACATGCCAACACTAGCAAAGCGTCCAAGTGCTTTTCTGTGCAGATATTTTCATTTTACACAGAGAGGCCTGCAGCTGCAGAACTAGAAAAATGATCATCTCACGTTTCAGTTTATTGAAATAAAAACAGAAACATGTCATAAAAACTTCATATCTGAGAGCGATGATGAACAACACACCTTTATTCATCCCAGTTATCACCGTCCTCCCACAGAGAACAAGTCAGTGTGTGTTTGCTGGACTGTGCATGAATTTTTCTTTCTTTTGCTCCACATTCCTCTTTGACAGCATCGTTAGCAGCAGCCTGGCTGACCTGCCCGTGTGCATTGAAAGGAAACACAAATCTGTTGACTGACACACAAATCCAGCCCACGATCCACACGCTGCTGTCAAAACTCAGCTATGCAGCTCAAAACTTTTATTCTTTTAATCTTTTTTCTTCTGTGCCAGTGAGAGACTGCTTATTAAACAGAGTGCTCAAACCTTAAAACAGCTTACTTTTTCTGAAGTTTACCAGCGTTTGTTCTGCACATTCCTGGGCCTGGAGGTGGTCCGGAGTCAGCTCGCCATACCTCCTCTCACCAGTCTGGTTACCAGCCCGACTCAGCACAGTTTCTTCAGGGCAGACTGACATGTGAGAAATAAGCTGATGTGCTCTGGTCTCTACCTCACCGACGAAGCCTCAGCCAGCGTCTCAGTCCGATTTCAGGCAAACATGCAAAGAAGTTCCTCTCATGTCAAAATGTTTGGTCAGTTTCTGAAAATTTCACACCAAAGTTTAGAAGTTTGCAGCGTTTCAGAGTCTTTGTTGGTTTTAAGGACATGACCCTATAAATTACAAGGTGAATGACGGTAAATTTGACTTCACACGTGTGCCACGTACAGATGCTTCTAAACATTTAGCATTAGCAGGCTAATGACCGTTAGCTCCAGTAACGTTACCGTTGTAGCTTGTTGCTCCACATTTTTAGAGGTTGTTTTCAGTGTTTCTGTCTTTAACATGAAACACAAAAGCCTGTACAAATCCAATCTCATTTTACAACTCTGGAAAATAATATTGCTATTTATTCTCTCTGAGTATTACTATCAAACTAAGTTCATTCTGCTTGATGAAGACAACAAAGCTCCAGTCTGGCAGAGAGCTGACCATCAAACGCAGTGGTGAGACTGGAACGGCAGGAACAGCTGGAAACTGGTTCCTACAGGCCTAGACTGGACTTCCTACAGGACTGGAAACATCTAAGGCTGAGGTCTGAAAGAGACCACAAGACCTGGACAATGGAAAACTGGAGTTAGGTCATCTGATAGTGGTTTTATGGTTAGATGGAGACCAGGGGCCTCATTTATAAAACTACGACGCAAAGGAAACTATTGTGTACGGCGTCTGTGGTGAAAAAAGGAAACGCTGCACTTCTACTCCCAGATTTATCAAAGTGAGCACACACACGTCCTCCACCTGTTTCTGTTTATAAACCAGAACCAACTCTAAAGCGGAGCAGGTGAGGGACACCTTGCCCCGCCCACATGGTGGCTTTAAATGTTCAGGTGGACGCCTGTAATACATATTCATCACATCATTTCCATGGTGGCTCAGGAGGGAAAAAGAGGGAAGAAGTGGAATATTTCAGGGTGTGAGACAGAGATCCTGATGGAGCACGTTGGAAAAGGTAAAATGTGTAACTGGTGGACACGGCGTGGACGTTACTGGTGTCAGAAAGACAGAATAGTGGCAGCAGGTGGAGACGCTGTCATCACAGCATCAGAAGAGAAGAAACGCCAGAGGAGTCGGAACGTACGGATGGATATCTCAGTCGGTAGAACATCCGTCTGCCATGCAGGAGATCGAAGTTCAAATCCCAGAGGGGTGAACAGCAAAACCTTCCAGTCGGGGTCTTCGGTAAGACGCTGCAGCCCACAGTAGATGGTTCTGGAGAAAAGCTGCTAGATGACAGTAATGATGCCGGTAATGTGGTCTTTGGTTTTAACAGATAAATATGTACAGATACATCTGAGACTAGTAGCAGTTTATTTAGTGTAAATAATATTTCTTTCTAGTTCCTGGGTGCTCCAGCCGGGTGGGTGGTGCTGCAGCTGTGGGTGGAGAGGGTGAGGCCAGAGACTCCACCCAGCAGCCGTGTCCTCAGAGGAAGTCCTGCAGGTGCAGAGGGAACCATCACCGCTATTAACCAGGTGGACAAGGAGCTGCAGGAGATGGAGACGGTCTTGATGGAAACTGGTACAACAATTAAAAAAGGATTGTGTAAGAATAAATAAATAAATAAAGGAAATCCGCCTCTTGTGTGTTTCATAAGCGTTGCATCACTTCTAGACCTCCAGTCTGTCCCACTCTGCTAGACCTCAGAATAAATAACCAAAGCTTCCTTTCACATCTTCTTTTACTGACTGGTTCATGATGGCAGCAGACCCTCCACCTCATCATCTCCTTCATTTTATTCTGGACCGTTGCTGTTTTCCCAGATTCTGTGTGGACGCCGTGGAGGTAGGAACATTCTCCCGCCAAGTTTGCTTTTTATAAATCCTATAAGCTGACTATGTTTGGCGTACAGCGGTTTTTGTTCCTACGCCTGCTTTATAAATGAGACTCCTGGAGAGGCCTACGAGCCACAGTGTCTCACACTGATAAATACAAAGGAGGGTCCGTGACGATCAGGGGGCTTCAGCAAGGATGGAACCAGGCAGATGTTGTATGTGAAGAATGCATTAATAAAATCACATGCAAGGTTATCCTAGAAAAACAATGACTTTTTAATGCTAAGACTCTGCTCCCCAACTCAGAGGATTACAGCAGGACAATCAGTCAGGAGAACCAAACTCTGGATGGAGGATCACCACATCAAGAGCCTGTCATGACCAATCTCCAGATCCCAACCTTGGTGGAAACCTCTGGAATGACATCAAAAGGAAGACTGATGGTCACAAAGCATCAGGCAAAGCTGACAAGTTTATTTATTTTTTACAGAGGTAGAAAGTTAGCCAACAGCAGTTTGAGCTCTTATTTTTTTTCCAGAGCTGCATGCTCTTCCACTTTCCCCCAAACTACCTGTGCATTGTTTGATCCGATGTAGAGAGGAAGCTGAGATCACACCATGTGAGGTGCTGACTAGACCCATATAACTGTGTTCTTTCCTTTTGGTTTGAGTCCACTGAGGCCTTTTATTTCCAGGTAGAAATAAGATGAAAAGAGGTGTCATTTTTATAAGTGCTGATGACTGTCATTTCATTCCTCTTTTTACTTTTGTTCATCGGTGTTTCAACTGTTAAAAAAAAAAAAAACAAGAATAGAAAAAGCTTTTTCCTCCATTTATCAGGCGTTCCCTGCCGCCTCCTGCTGCACACACATTCACAGTCATGTTGCCTCATTTCATCCAGTCTTTCATTGGAAAGATCTTTTCAAGCTGTTGTTAGATGAAATAGGATTTTTAGAAAAACTCGAAAAGCTCAACATTACACTCGCAAATTCAGGTTCAGCTATAAACAGATTAGTTTGCAGAGACAACGTGCTTTCAGCAGTCAGTTAATTCTTCTGTGAAGGACTGAAATTCAGCAGAAAAATCCGTTTTCATCTGTCGAATGCAGGGAACCACACGGTTTGTCCACAGACTCAAACCTGCAACAAGAAAACC
>NC_055695.1:1841614-1856614 GCF_017639745.1 Melanotaenia boesemani | reverse complement strand
AAGATTTGCTATAACACTGAAACCTTTTCAAAATAGTAGACACATTCTTTTATAATGATGTTTTTGTGGAATAGTTTTAATGGAATCTATACGATACTGTGCATCAACAAACTAAAATCCCAGAATTTTAATTGACTAAACTTTCTTTATATTTATTTTACAAGCCTGAACGCAGCGTTTCCACTATGTGAGTCTGGTTTGAGGCTTTCTTGTCTTCATCTGCTTATGTTAAGATATGACATTTCTCAATGACATTTACCAAGAATTAACAAACACTTGACCGACACCGAGGAAAAAGGGGGAATACGTCCACTCAGCTGGTTAAATTCCCAGCTTATAGCACACACAGAGAACCGGAGGGTCATGATAATTAACCCTGTAATCAGGACTCGCTCCTCGTGTTGGCACTGGGTAATTGCAGACGTCTAATCCTCATTTAGAGCAATTAATCGTATGTGAACACTGAACTGATGCCAATTATGACACCATGAAAGCTCATTTAGCATTTATAAGAAAATTATTTATGAAAACTCTTCATTGTCATCGTCAACTATGTTCACCTCCTCCTCCTCCTCATCATCATCCTCACTGTAATTATAACAATCACTGACATCACAATCTACAGCCTTATTATCACCACTGACTTCATCACTTTAAACACCACATCATCCTCATCATCCTCATCACACCTCAACTTTCTTCATCATGCTGCTCTTCATCGCTGCAGTCACATCATCATTTACAGGAAACAACACGTGTGCAAACATACGGTTTTTTCATATGATTCACATGTAAAGGAAATGTGCTTCACATGTGAATCACGTGTCTCACATGTGATGTTCAAAGAATTTATATGTGATTCACACATGTGGTTCACGTGTTTTACACATTTTTCACGTGTTCCTCATGTTTTTCATATGAAGTTCACGTGTTTCACATAAATAAATTTCATACTGAAAAGTCTCACGCCGCTCGTCAGCTGTAAACCAGATGTCCCACCAGCATGAAGTCCCGCCGGGTTTAGTCCAGGTCTGGTTCTGAGCTGGAGTGCTGCTGTAGTCCACAACGCAGTCAGTAACTGTGTATTCATACACACACATAAAACACATCCTGTTAGCAAACTAAGCTAAAGCGCCATCCTGGCTAAGTTTAACAAAACAAAGGATGTGTGTGATGCTAAAGCAACGAGATCAGAAGGTCTGTACGTGTGTTACAGAAACAGATCAACAAACTCTCAAGACCAGTTTTAATGTTTAGTCATTAGTTTCTGATTTCTCCAGTGATGCCCCATAATTAATCATTCTCATGAAAATTTTACTGGATGATAATAATTATTAATCATTTCTCTGGAGCTCCAAAAATAAACGTATGAGTTTGAATGTTGTGCTAAACGGTAACTTCCTGTGGTGCAATGTGGAGTAAAAAGGTTTATGAGGCATTATGGATTTTAAATCCAACATGAATCATAGGTGGAAATGAGCAAATGGGAAAACTTGGTGTCTGAATGGTTTGGACTGCCAACCCCAAACCCAAAGGTTCAAGGCTCCGTACCAGGGCTAAAATTTTTCTGTTGGATGTCTTTTTGTTCTGGTTCCTGGGGTCAAACAGGCGGGGAAATGACCATAAACACAATAAAATCTCTGGATTCTGGAAATGATTTCTGATCGGTGTCTCACAAAATGGAGGCAGTACAGAAGGTTTACTGGAGTCTGGTACCATGGATTCTCCAGGACTGTAATCTTGCTAAGGTAAAATATTTTCTGTTCAGCCTCAGCATTTCGTAAACAATATATGAACTATGGATGCACAGATACCACAGTTTTTCAAACTGAGTAGCCTAATGCGCGCGCACACACACACACACACACACACACACACACACACACACACACACACACACACACACACACACACACACAAAAACAAAAAAACTCCCACAAAAACTCAATAGGTTTTTCTGACACTGAAAAAGTTTCAGACTGTTTGTTTTCTTTGAGTTCTCGAAGCTCATGGACATCATGTTGTTTCTCTACAAGCTCTAATCAGAGTGAGCCACCACAACTTTTAGTGCCGTGTCAAAGATGGTGAATGTCTGAGTGTGAATATAACATCAGATATGGATTAGCTCTGTATGGATGCCTGGCCACAGTTGCAGGCTTCATCACTTATTAAACAGCTTCACTGTGGATCTCTGAGATGAAAGCTGACTACCTCAGAGACGCCACGGCAACTGCCTCAGTCACCCCTCAGCTTCGATCAATAAAAAAGTTCTTCAACTTTTGACTCAAGCACAGTTCAATAGGAAATATTGACAACAAAGGAGTCAACAAAGTGCACGGCCAGACAACAGAAGAATACTTCTGTTCTGGGAGGAGTCCTGGTCCTGATGTCCTGAGGTGAGTTTCACTTTCACTCTGTTTTTATTGCTTTCCTGCTCTTCCTGAATAATAAATAAATGCAGAAATAGTGTGAGTGCCAGCTCCTCTTTACATAAAACATTGATGCCGTCTGCAGACTGATAACATGAAATAAATGGAAAGTAACAGCACTGAAACAAACACACAACAGAAACTATTTCCATGTTTCCACTTTTTCCTCATTTCCAGTTATTCCTGCTACTGTTTACCTGCTATCCTCACTAAACCAACTCCAGCTCAGCTGCTTTGTGGCGCCACCGTGCATCAGAAACGTCTTCTTGGCTTTATTCCAGCCATAGAGGAGCATTATTTTTCTTCTTTTCACACACACATAGAACTTTCTGCTCACTGGTTGATCTTTGGCTGCTCCTGATTGGACGTTACCGTCAATCTAAGCTCTCTGATTGGTGGAAAGTCTGACAGGAAGTGGCTTCATCTTATCACATCTTACCACATCATAAAGAGTCTCTGAATAAAAACTACATTTTGTTGGGGGATTGTAAACCTCCTGGAGAGGATGTAAATGTCTGGAAAACTTCCACAGGGGTCCAGTTAGAGAAAAAGTTATATATGTATATGTAAGAGATAATGCCCGACGAGGTGTCCATTATCATAAATTAATGGATGATGCGGAGGCGTGAACTGTTCAACGCGAAGCTCTATGACGTGTGTATATATATTATATATATATATTAGTGCTGGGCACGTTGACGCGTTAATCATGCGTGGAGTGGGCGGGTAAGAATCGCCTGCTGCTTAATGTGGACAAGACCAAAGAGATGGTGTTAGACTTCAGGAAGAAAGGATCAGCTCCACAGCCCCTCTGCATCCTGGGTAGTGATGTGGACACGGTTGAGGAATATAAATACCTGGGAGTGACTATTGATAACAGACTGAGCTGGAAGACCAACAGCACAGCTGTGTACAAGAAGGCCTGCAGCAGACTCTACTTCCTGAGGAAGCTGCGGTCGTTCAACGTGTGCAGCAAGATGCTGGAAATCTTTTACCAGTCTGTTGTGGCCGGTGCCCTGTTCTCATCTGTGGTCTGCTGGGGGGGCAGCATTGCAGCCAGTGACACCAACAGACTGAACAAACTGATCAGGAAGGCTGGCTCTGTCATTGGCTGCAGACAGGACACTTTAGAAGCAGTGGTGGAGAGGAGGACACTGAACAAACTGTTATCTATCTTGGATAACCCGGACCACCCTCTCCTGGACAGACAGCGGAGCTCCTTTTCCAAAAGGCTCAGACAGCTTTGCTGCCTCAAGGACCGCTTCAGGAAATCTTTCTTGCCACACGCAATAAGACTGTTTAACTCATCATCATGGTCTCAGAGATAACAATATGAGTGACTGTTGTAACTGGTGAATCTTTGCACTGACTGGATCAACCTTGCACAGTTAAACTCCTCATCTTCACTACTAATCATTGCACTGGACTATATTATTCGCTGGCTATTCTCACTCTTACTGTGTATAGCTAAATACCTAATTGTATAAGTCTTGTAAATATTGAAATTTTTATACTGTTTTTCATTTTTTTTGCTACCTTAAGAAGCACAACTGCTAAATGACTGTACCGCTGCAACACCTAAATTTCCCAGCTTGGGATGAATAAAGTACTTCTATTCTATTCTATTCTATTAACGCAACGCTTAATTAACACTGTTAATTTGTTTAATCGCGCGTTAATTTTTTTTTTTTTTCCTGGCCGCTGGCTTTGATGACAGAAACATGGCGTCCATGTCTCTCTTCCCTGCTGCAGCGGTGCGTCTGACGTGATCGGGAGAGAGCGGGTTTATTAAAATAAAGAGATGTTTTCTGTCTGGAACAAGAAGAAGAAAAAAAGAACCAACGTTTCTCTTTGAACCTAAAGGCTAACCTGAAGGTGGCATTGTCTTATATACGTAACAAAATCTGTTTTATCTACATTCATGCAGTCCAGAGCTGAAACTTTATTTTACTAATTAAATAAAAAAAACCTGCTTCAGCCTGTTGTTTGTGGTGTGCGTGCTCATTCGCCTGTAGATGTTTGCTTGTGCACATGAAGGGGAATCCCTTTAAGTAGAGCAGGGGGGGTTGCAGGAGAATGAAGCTAATGAGATTACTCAAAGTCCAAAATTAAAAGTCTGCACGCTGAATTCATTGAAAAGTTAATTCAATCAGAGGTCTTGGAGAGCAGATCAGCCCCTCTCAGCCTGCTGGTAAGAAGTGTGGTCACAGACGTGCTGAGGACGTGTTCACATGATGCACAAGCAAAGCTAATCTGTACCCAGTGTAAACGCAGTTAAAGACTTTATGTGCTTTTCAGGTGGTTTTTACTTTTCTATCACAAAAAAATGCCTGCCATCCATCCGTCTGTCCATCCATCCATCCGTCCATCTAACGTAGTTATCTGGAGCTGGTTTGCAGGGGCAGAGATCCCTGTATCTAAGCCTCCTTCCCCAGCTCTTCCACAGGCGTCCCCCAACCAGCAGTGAGACATCAGGTCTGCCCTGAGGCCTCCTCCTGGTTGGTTGTGCCAAGATAACTAAACCACCTCAATGAGCTCCTTTTATTGTAGACTCTAATCTGAGCTCCTTCCTGATGACCAGACTCGCTGTATTCTCTGAACTGATTTGTTTAGATCCACATACTGTACATGTCTGAACTGGCATGATTACTCCTAATGTAGAAAACTCATTTTAAGGGGAAGATGCAACCAAAAAATAGGTAGTTTGGATGTAAAACCACCGTATAAACACATTAAACAGCATTTTCAGGTCATCCTTGTCCAGGATTCACCTTGATGTCTCAGCGGCTAAAAACTCAAAAAATTTTCAGAGAAACAGGTGAAAATCAAAAAATTTGAATATCGAGCAAAGCTGAATTTATTACAGTAATTCAATTTAAAAAGTTAAACTAATAGATAGACTTATTATATGCAAAGTGAGACATTTCAAGCATTTATTGGTTATTATATTGATGATCATGGTTTACGGCTTATGAAAATCCAATCTAAACCATCACTGACTTCCTCCACAAGGAGGGAAAGCCTCAGCAGGTGACTGCAGAAGAAGCTGGATGCTCTCAAAGTGCTGCATCAAAGCTCATCAAGAAGAAGCTGAGTGGAAGGAGAAGCTGGAACAAGCAGCAGGAAGAAGCAGCTGGAGAGGACGGTCAGGAAAAGGCCGTTCAGAAATGTGGGGGAGCTTCACCAGGACTGGACTGAGGCTGGAGTTAGAGCTTCCATAGCCACTAGACGGATCCTGGACCTGGACTTCACGTCGTAGTCCTCTAGTCCAGCTGCTCCTGGACTAAAGAAACCAGGACTTGGTCTGCTGAGCAGTGGTCCAAATTGTCTTTTCTGATGAGCAAATTCTACATCTCATGTGGAAATCCAGGTCCCAGAGTCTGGAGTAAGACTGGAGAGGCAACAATCCAAGACCCTTAAAGTGCAGCATGAAGTTTCCACAGTGAGTGGTGATGTGGGAGCCATGTCATCTGGTGCTGGTGCACCGGACTTTATTAAGTCCATGCAGAGTCTACCAGGAGGTTTTAGAGCTCTTCATGCTTCCTACAGCAGAAAAGCTTTTTGGCGATGCAGACTTTATTTTCCAGCAGGACTTGGCACCTCCCCACACTGCCACAAGAACCAGAACCTGGTTCAAGGACCAAGGATTACTTTGCTGGACTGGCCAGCAGACTCTCCAGACCTGAACCCAGTAGAAAATCTATGTAGCATTGTCAAGAGGGAGATGAGACACATGAGACGGAGCGATACAGAAGAGCTGAAGGACTGAAGCATCCTGGTCTTCATTCCACCCAGCAGGACCACAGGCTAGACCTGATCCTGGTTTTCATCAGCCAGTGTTTCTCAATCCAGGTCTTCAGGACCCACTGCCCTGTATGTTTAGAAACACTGTCATAAGCTTAAAGTCATAACCATCAAAATTATAATGAATAAATGCTTTGAAATTTCTCACTTTGCATATGATGTGTTTATGTAATATACTAGTTTCCTTTTAAGTTGAATTATTAAAATTAGCGCAATATTCAAATCTTTTGAGTTTCACCTGTAACATCTCATAATATATTTTGAAGTCTTTTAGCTTAAATTGTTGGACATGTTTAATTTGTTTACATGGTACCGTAAAAAAAAAAAAAAAAAAAAGACTATTCAGCACCAGGCAGTGGCTACATACCTGTAGCATGATGCTACATCACTCCTGAAGCTAACTTCTGTCTGCTCAATGATAAACGTTCACCAAAAACTGATTCTTGGTGGCAAACGAGAAGAGAACTATTAATTTAAGCAAGGTGTTTTTTTAAGCTAAAACGGATCTTTCTTTTCTCTGGTGTGAATTAGCATTGGAGAATTTAATGTCATCTCTATGCTAAGCAAAGAAAAATGCAGGCATTAGCATTAGTGAGGCTAACGATTAGGATCTGTAAACTGGTTAACCACTAGATTAGATACTTCTGCTGCTGTCTGTTAGCCTATCTAATGCTAATTTCAGCATCACTGCTAACAATTAGCACCTTAAAACTGGTGAACAACTAGATTAGATACCCCTTCTGTTGTCCCTTAGCAGAGAGATGATGAAATTAGCATTAGAGAGGCTAATGATTAGCATTTAACCTGGTGAACCACTAGGTTAAAAAATCCCTCTTATTGTCTGTTAGCAAAGAGTTGCATGTGTTAGCATTATAGAAGCTAACGATTAGCATCTTTGACCTGATGAACCACTGAATTAGAAAATCTCTCTGATGTCTGTTAGCAAAGAGATACTGAAATTAGCATTGAAGAGACTAATAATTAGCATCTTTAACTGACAACATACCAAATCATGAGCTGAATTGGTCACTAACACCAGAAGGTAACTGGAGCAGCTATTACATTAGCTTGTCTTTTGCATTTAGTTGGAGGTTGCATAAAGGCACAATTAGACAGTGGCAGAGAAAAGAAGTGAAGATGAATTTCCCCTAAGCTGCAGAGGAAACAGGAAGGAGGATGATGGAGGAAAATTAGAAGACACAGATGAAGACAGAAATGGGAGGAAACACATGGAATGAAAGGTGAAGGAAGTGAAGTCGGAGAGGACATCTGCTGTTAGCTGCAGGGTTCGAGTTGATGCCAACGATGAGGTCAGAGCAGCCTGTAGTACACAAACGCTGACCACCAGGCTGGACCATGCAGGTGAGGCAGCTTCTTTTACACAGCTTCACTGACAAATATCTGGACTTGATGTCATTCCTGTTTACTACATTTAAATAAATATAAGCTCTACTTTAAGAATAAGTTGCATCCTTTCAAAGATTTTGTCTCCAGATCATAAACCAACACTCCTCACACACCTTCCCTCTGATGCTTGCAGCTATAATGACCAGCGTTAATGATGCGTTATATGCATCTTCCCACAACTGAGTGAACATTTCTTCCATCTCAGCTGTTATCAACCCTTTGACTCCACCAGGAGCACCTTATATCCTTCCTGCTCGACATTTTACTACCACACTGCCAAAAGCTGAAATTCCACTCAACACATGGCAGATCTATAAAAACAATAACTTATTTTTATTAGACTGACTTACCAGCAGAGTCTTCAGGGGAAAATTAACCGAACCATCATTATGCTCATTTACAGGCTCATGATTTCATTTAGGGGTCAAGTGAAAAAGGTTTACAAGCATGAAAGTATATGAAACACATTATTTTACTCGTGCTTAACATTGGTATCACCTTCTGTCTAAACTGCTGTGTTCTGTCTTTTTAAGACCTATCTCTTAAAATGCTCTGTCAACAAAACAGGTAGAGTGTATGGCGGCGGTAACAGCCACAAAAACATATTTCCACATAGTGCTGCTCACTTTATTTCTTACTGATGGTCCTTAACATTGGCTGATTTTACCAAGAGGTTAGCATGTGTTAGGTCAATAGGATGGGAGAGCACCCCCCGTTGAACCACAACCCAGTCTGATGCACCTGTCTGTACAGCCGACAGGTGAGTACAAACACAAAGAAAACAAAGTCTAACCCCAAACTGACAAAAATATTGAGACTTTTTTAGAGGCGGAATCCACATTACCCTCTGACCCCACCAAACCCAACTCAGGGGAAGATTGTGATACCGCCCAACAGCAGCTAATCTAGCACCCATCTTCATCCTGCCTCTTCCCTGACATCTCTTCAGGCAGTAAAAGTCAGTCCAGTGCTGACTTTCATCTTCGCTCTTGCTTGTTCTCCCCCTTCCTTTGATAAAGTCCTTATGTGTTCCTCAGCCGCCCGAGCTGTTGATAAATCCCACATATTACAAGGCACCATGCTTTTGACCTTTCATGGTCATTTGCATTTAGAAACGTCCTTATTAGGTTTTCCACTGACACTTCCAGGAATTTCTAGTTACAGGAATTTATTTACCAGGTTAAAACAATTCCCGGTAATCTGCGCAGTTTGAATTTCCCCAGCCCCGTAAAGCTCCAGATCTATTCCAATCAGGCTGATTCCACTTGATGGGCAGACCCACATCAGCTGTTGTGGTCTTCAGCTTCTTATAATCTTGTTTCCTTATTTTTTCCTGAATGTGCTTCTGTGTGTCCTACATTCAGCTCTGCCAGCTTGTCAGCTTTTCTTCCAGACACTGTCGTATCGAGCTGTAACCCATCCCTAACCCTACACTCCAAGTCACACTGAGGGGACTTACCTGAGTAATGTCAAGGTTTTTAAAGTCCTGTGGTGGAAAAAAGTAATTGAACACACTTGTTCAGAAGTTCTCTATGTTCTCACCTGTCTACCTCTGGTGATGCTGGACGTTCTCACCTGTCTACCTCTGGTGATGCTGGACGTTCTCACCTGTCTACCTCTGGTGATGCTGGACGTTCTCACCTGTCTACCTCTGGTGATGCTGGACGTTCTCACCTGTCTACCTCTGGTGATGCTGGACGTTCTCGCCTGTCTACCTCAGGTGATGCTGGACATTCTCGCCTGTCTACCTCAGGTGATGCTGGACATTCTCATCTGTCTACCTCAGGTAATGCTGGACATTCTCACCTGTCGGTCTCAGGTGATTCTGGACATTCTCACCTGTCGGTCTCAGGTGATGCTGGACATTCTCATCTGTCTACCTCAGGTGGTTCTGGACGTTCTCACCTGTCGGTCTCAGGTGATTCTGGACATTCTCACCTGTCGGTCTCAGGTGATGCTGGACATTCTCATCTGTCTACCTCAGGTGGTTCTGGACGTTCTCGCCTGTCGGTCTCAGGTGATGCTGGACATTCTCATCTGTCTACCTCAGGTAATGCTGGACATTCTCACCTGTCGGTCTCAGGTGATTCTGGACATTCTCACCTGTCGGTCTCAGGTGATTCTGGACATTCTCATCTGTCTACCTCAGGTAATGCTGGACATTCTCACCTGTCGGTCTCAGGTGATGCTGGACATTCTCATCTGTCTACCTCAGGTAATGCTGGACATTCTCACCTGTCTACCTCAGGTAATGCTGGACATTCTCACCTGTCGGTCTCAGGTGATGCTGGACATTCTCATCTGTCTACCTCAGGTAATGCTGGACATTCTCACCTGTCGGTCTCAGGTGATGCTGGACATTCTCATCTGTCTACCTCAGGTGATGCTGGACATTCTCATCTGTCGGTCTCAGGTAATGCTGGACATTCTCACCTGTCTACCTCAGGTAATGCTGGACATTCTCGTCTGTCGGTCTCAGGTAATGCTGGACATTCTCACCTGTCGGTCTCAGGTGATGCTGGACATTCTCACCTGTCTACCTCAGGTAATGCTGGACATTCTCACCTGTCGGTCTCAGGTAATGCTGGACATTCTCACCTGTCGGTCTCAGGTAATGCTGGACATTCTCACCTGTCGGTCTCAGGTGATGCTGGACATTCTCATCTGTCTACCTCAGGTAATGTTGGACATTCTCATCTGTCGGTCTCAGGTAATGCTGGACATTCTCACCTGTCTACCTCAGGTAATGCTGGACATTCTCACCTGTCGGTCTCAGGTAATGCTGGACATTCTCACCTGTCGGTCTCAGGTGATGCTGGACATTCTCACCTGTCTACCTCAGGTAATGCTGGACATTCTCACCTGTCGGTCTCAGGTAATGCTGGACATTCTCACCTGTCGGTCTCAGGTAATGCTGGACATTCTCACCTGTCAGTCTCAGGTGATGCTGGACATTCTCATCTGTCTACCTCAGGTAATGTTGGACATTCTCACCTGTCTACCTCAGGTGATGCTGGACGTTCTCACCTGTCTACCTCAGGTGATGCTGGACATTCTCGCCTGTCTACCTCAGGTGATGCTGGACATTCTCGCCTGTCGGTCTCAGTTGATTCTGGGCGTCCTCACCTGTCTACCTCAGGTGATGCTGGACATTCTTACCTGTTGGCCTCAGATGATTCTGGACATTCTCACCTGTCTACCTCAGGTGGCTCTGGACGTTCTCACCTGTCTACCTCAGGTGGCTCTGGACGTTCTCACCTGTCTACCTCAGGTGGCTCTGGACGTTCTAGTCTGTTGGCCTCAGATGATTCTGGACATTCTCACCTGTCGCTCTCAGCTGGGTTTGGACATTCTCACCTGTCGGTTTCGGGTGGTTTAGACTTCATGTATGTCTTTAATAAACATGATAACTAACTGAGTGATTCTTATATGGAGGATGAGAAACTGGTTTGTGGATGTTTCCAGTTTCTCTGTTTTACCAGAACCACCAGGTCAGAGGTCAGATCAGATTTACTCACTTTACTGGATAGAAGTACAAGTTGGTGAATTTCACAGTTTACATGTTCTCTTGAACTAAATACACACAAATCTGCATATGAATAGGTTAATAAAAGAGGCCCTCTGGGTCTGGAGGCCTTGTTTCATCAGACCATCGAGGGACAGGAACTTGGACCAGTTCCGCTCCACTCTGGCAGGTGGAATTCTGGACCATAACAAACCAGTTGGTTTCCCCTAGTCTGCATCTGGTCTGGATCAGCTGTTGGACACAAGCCAAGGAAACCTGCCAGGTGCCCGTGAGAGAGCCGCCCACAGGGGCCCCAGCCATTGAGATCCAGGTGTTCGGTAACAACCAAACCTACAGCGGTCTTTTACCAGGGCTCATTTTTGCACCATTTTTTTATAAATAATTTATTTAATTATTGTGTTAAATTCCCTCATCCCCCACACTTTTCCCGGTGAGAGGGTTCAACACCCGCTCTCCTTCATTTAAAGAAAAAACTTTTCCTGCTGTTCTGTACGAATATGGCTTCTCCTCCTCCCCCTCCCTCTCCTGTTGTTCCGTGACCAGCTGTCTGTGATCAGCTGATCAGCTTGTCTGTTGCTAGCATCGTCTCTCTTGTTTATCTTCATCTGAGGAGGAAACCAGTGGCTCCTGGTTCATCTCATATTTACCACAAAGTATTGTTACTGGACGCACGAGCAATAACAAAAATTTATTGGTCTCATGTTATCAGATCCATGTCACGTGAAAAATGAAGCATGTTGATAACAGCAGCCTGTTTCAGTTAAGCTAGGTTCACACTGCAGGGCATGATGCTCAATTCAGATTTTTTTGTGAAATCTGATTTTTTTGAGAGTCAGTTCACATTTCCAATTAAATGCGACTTGTATGTGATCTCCTGTATGAACCATATGCGCACCAAAAGTGTCCCGCATGCGTAGAAGACACGACGATGTGACAGCGAGAAAGCGTGTGACGTCTTCGTGTTTGCAGAAGTAAACATGGACGGTAACAACGGAGGTTATGCTGCAATTTTAAATTTATTATCCAACCGTAGCACATTTCCGATGACATCATTTTAAGGAGGAGATTGCAAAAGAGGAGAGCCAGATTTTTGGCCATGATATTTTGTGGAGCAGCAGCAGCAACGTCAACAACAGATAAGAGTTTATAAACAACATTGTGTATGACGTGTAGGTCGGATTAATGCGACCTGGCCGTTCAGACTGAAGTCGCATGGCCAAAGATCAGATACGTATCGGATTTAGGACCACGTATTCAAGTGGCCTGGGTCGCATTTGAAAAAGATCACACAGAGGCCAAAAAATCGGATTTGGGTCACTTCAGCCTGCAGTGTGAACCTAGCCTTAGATATTGTTTTCCTTTATTTCATATAACTTTTCAGTATTAATGAGGTTTGCTAGTGACGCAGCTATAAAATCTACTAGTCATCGTACAGCCCATGCTCACATCTATGAAGACAGATCGGGTTCAGGTATCTAGTGAGAGTGAAGCAGCTAAAAAACAAAGCAACATGACGTCTTTGGTCTAAATCATTGCTGCTGTGCAGATGTTGGAGAAACAGGTCTGATCATTTATGGGCCATGAATGTGGTGAGAGAAGTTATACAAATCAGAGCAGGACCTTCTCTAACTCCAGCCTGGTACACATAACAATTTTTGGGCTGTTTTTGTCTCTTCCCGACGGCGGCAAACACCCGATCCTCGTGAGATTTGCCTGTACAATCATCATTTGGTCTGTGATGTGTTATGAGCTGATCTGTCCCAACAAATGGAAATATTGAACATGTTTAATATTTCAGAGCCGATTTCTGAGGAACGCCGACGACTCATGAATTCTGACTGTGTGGGTGGAACGGAATGCAGCCAATCAGAGAGCGAGCTGGCTGGAGAAAAAGGAAGTAAATAAAGTCCGTGTTCACGCCGTCTCCACTCTGTTACTTTTTTCAGTTCTGGCTTTTTCTGTTAACAATAGTCCCAACACCTCCATCCTTCCCTCGTCCTGGATGTCCTCCTCCATGCTGGGTGTAGCGTTTTCTGGTTTTTACCATGTTTCTTCTTCTTTTGTCGGTTGTTGCTATGGTTCTTCTTCTATGTTTCGACGTTTGTCCATCTCGGAGGACTAGATTGTAGATGAGTTGTGGGACACCATCGTCATGTGTGTGTTGTTCTGTGATTAGATTATCGGAGCCACCACACACAGTACCATCAAAACTGTTTAATGTCTGTTTTTTATCTTCACGTGTGAGGTCTCAAACCGATAAAAATCTCATAAGGTTAAAAACGTCATCATGTGTGTACCAGGCTTTAGTAGCTGACAAGTGGTAGAAGGGTTTATACTTCAACTATGCAGGGGCGGGTCTAGAAAGTTTGGATGGGGGGGCCAGGCAGGAGCACTAGCCAGGAAAAAGGTGGCACAAAAAAACTTTTTTTTAATAACTAGACTTTATGAAATATTGAATTCGTAATTACAACTAAAGTGATAATGTAATGTAGAAATGTGAAGAAAACCCCAAGTAAAGGTTAGTTAACATTTAATATGTAGCATCGGCTCTTTCAGTAAAAACGGGCAGATTTCAGGCAGAGTTGCAGATGGTGATCAAACATGATTAATTCATTTTTAAGCTGTACGTAATCTGATACATAAATTCCATGTTTTGATATTTTAACCTCTGCTAAGGCTTTGAATGATAGTAAAAATATCATACATCAAAGTCTATAAATATAATTTATTTAAACTATGAATTTAATAGACCTCTTAATAAAATAACACAGGTATCGGATGAGTACTCTGTATCACCAGATACGTAAACCCCAGGTATCAGAATCGGTATCGGACAGAAAAAAATGGTATCGGAACATCCCTCGCTTGAATTATTTATAATCACATGAAACCTTTTGGCCATAGGAGGTCACCTTCACCCCCTCGTTGATGTTTCCACACCCGCGTTGAAATGAGGAGGTGATGATGATCATGCACATCATCAGCAGGATGTTTTGGGCCCTGTGTGCTGAAGAGCCAGAAAATATTAAACCTGAACCGCTGCCAGATTGCAAATGATAACTGAACAGATGCTTTTCCAGATCCCTAAAACAGCTATGTCTTTGAGTGAGACAAAGGAGGAGGAAAGGCAATTTTTATGGTTCTACTGAGAATACAGAACTCATTACACTTCATCCCTCAATGGCACCACAAACACATCAGGACATATGGCCTGGAAGCGTATGCATGAATCTACAGCACACGTGTGGCCATCTGTATGTGCACCATGAGATCCAACAGATTACAGTCACCTGTGGTTCAGCCGCCTCAAACCTTCAGCCGTCGGCCAACAACTGCGACTCCCCGGCTGCCCATAAACCTCACAGCATGGAGGGAGAGGGGAGATTGTTTCTTTATAGAAACCTGAGAAGGAAATCACTCCTCCGGTTTTTATCCGCCTCTGTCCTCGTAATATGAGGCAGATTTCACATCTTTCACATAAAGTGCCCTTGACCTCCAGGCGGTACGAGGGGTTTGATAGAGCATCATAATGTGGCTCTATAACTTTCTGTGTGGTTGAACAAGCAGAGCACTGCGGGCCAGCGGTGGCAGCATCGTGCATGTTAGCTGCTAAACTGTGTTGCCATAACTCGCCGAGCCTTTAAAACACAAAGCACACAGTGGCTCAGGTGTGTGAGGCTGTGAGGTCCAGAAAAGAGCTGAAATTACATCATTATTATTATTTATACGGCACATTTCTGAAGAGTGTTTAACAGCAGGAGATAATTAAAATCCAGGAAAACATGACGTGATAACGTGAAACAATGAAATTCTATGCCTGAATTCACTTCAATA
>NC_055695.1:1674114-1836614 GCF_017639745.1 Melanotaenia boesemani | reverse complement strand
ACAAATAAACTTTCCCTGCCTTTCCAGGACTAGACTGGAAACGATGGAGAAAGCAGATAATTTCACCCCAAAACATTTTCAAAGACCTTCAGAAAGCTGGAGAACTATCGATGAGAGAAGAAGACATGTGGTCTGGATCAGGACTTCTACAGATATAAGTTCTAACCCTTGTTGTACAGATACAGTGCATTGATCTATTAGGGCAGGGTGTCCACAGGAAGCCCTCCACGGCCCTGCAGATAGCGCCTGAATCAGATTAATGGGTCAACCTGCTTGGACAGAACTTCATCTGTTGAGGGGAGACGTTTAATCTTTATGAGGTGCGGTGGCGCAGGGAGACATTTAAAACCTGCAGGATTGTGGTCCTTGAAGACCAGAGCCGGACACCCCTGCTTTAGGGATTCATTGTTTAACCATCTATTGGATGAACAGACATGATTCGTCCCTGAGATTTCTAGTCAAAGCCGAGGCTTTAAGTCTTGCTACGACTCTATAAAAGGTGTTGTCAGGTTTCACTTTGTCACACAGTGTCCTTCTGGACTGCAGCAGTGCTAACTCGGCAGGTTTAACCGCCTCAGGCTGCTTCAGGTGATGTCAGAAAGACAGAACAAAAGCTGAACAAAGACACACAACGAGGAGGTGTGGAGGAAGAGGAGGCAGACTAGAAGCAGCACATTGATATTCACGGCTGGTTTCAGCTCAGCCATCCATCCCGCCTCATATTCTTTACATCACATTTGCCCTTCAGCACAGCAAATGTCTCACACAGCTGGTGGAGACACACACCTCTGCTCCAGGATGTGTGAAGGTGTGTGTGCTGGCATGACGTCCTGCCGAGCCCAAGCAAAAACAAGCTTTTTATAATTGCTACATGGGAGAATCACATGTATCAGCTTCAGTTTATCACACTGCTCTGAGCTTCATCGCTGCTTTGGGTCAAAAGTTCACTGCACTGATGATGATGGAGAAAATGAATAATTCAATCAGAAGCTATTAATTTCTTGGAAAACTGGAAACTTTTTTTCCTGACAACACAATGCTGCTCTGACTTCTACAACTGAAAAGGGAGATAAGGTCAGTGCAGACTGTCAGGTGACCGATAATGACGTGAATCTTGGGACATGATCTGAAAAGTTAGCATTGATTTCCCTCTGCTCTTCAGAGGGCTGCTTTCACTTGTATGAAGCTCGGAAAGGGACACGTTTTCTCACTTGTATCCCCATATTTATAAGTACAGGCATGGATCAATTCTGCTAGTAAGAAAATACAAGTTAGTTTTAAACACACAAAACCTTTGTCCCACACTTCACACGTCTACTTAAGAACCAATCAGATTTCTCTAATCCCTGACCAATCAAGGAGAGAGGAGACTGTCTGTATCCACAACCAAACTTTACATGACATGTAAAGTACCACGACGGCTGTCTGCGCCTGCTACAGCTCCCTAAGGATAAGCTGGTTTATGGAAATTCTGCTTTCTCTCTGGATATTTCTGCTATTAGTGAAATCTAACTTCTATTTTGGGACGAGTGGAACGGATTCTTTGACAGACTTGAATTTTCTGACGTAACTTGTAAAAGTTACTTCTGTTTTCCAATTTATGACACTGACTTAAATTTTCTGACTTAAAGTTAGAAAATGTTTATCTTTATGATTGCACCAGAAATCTGTAGTTTGAATGAATGGAATAAACATGCCAGTGGAAAAAGGGTGGAAACCGGTAGAGGGGGGTTAGGTGAAGCTTCCATGACCTTACGATGCTCAGAATTACATATGAGGGGATAAATGTTGCAGCCAGAGGCTGTTTGATGTTAATTCAAGCTTTACTTGAGCACATTACAGCAGAACTTGGACATAAACCAGGGAGGGCTTTTTTCCAGAGTACATCATAAAACAACTCAAGCAGACGGCAGAGTTCTGGATGGGGGTGTTAGAGGATAATCTTCCAATAGGCTGAGCTGAGGATGAGGCTGAGCAGGGCTGAGGGATGAAGTGAGGGAGAGCACACCTCCGATTTTCAGCTTCTAATATCTCTCCAGCATAAATTCCCTTTGTTTTCTATACACAGGCTGTAAAATTTATTCTAAAGAGAAACACTCTCCTCGTTGATCATACATGTTGAAGTATGTTGTAAAACATGCAAACACTGACTGAAAAACCAGATCTAGTCAGAGTGAATAAAAACCGATCTGCTATTTGGTTTTTCAGTTCAATACCTGAAACATGAACATCGGCCGATTCCGATATTTTCCAGGCTCTCGGTTATTTACGTTTGGTTTAATGTTTTTGTTTTTTACCCACATTTTAAGTCTGGAAGCCTTAATCCAGTATGGACGGGCTGACCTGCTGGAATTGGGTGAAAAACTACATTTTTTCTGCTTTGCCAAACCCAGATTTTATTCCACTCAAACTGCAGCGGACCACAGAGGTCCTCACCATCCCCCCTCTGTGGCCCAGGAGACGGAGGAGACAACGTAAACAAACGCAGGGCAAACTGAGCTGGCTGCGTGCTAGGCTACAAGCTAACCCGGACCGGCTCTGCCCAGTCTCCTCCTCACAATGCCAGGCCTCTCGCCAACAACCTGGAGGAAATTCATCTGAGGATTGTCTCACGTAAGACTGACAGCTGTGTGGCAATCTTCACCTGGCTGGACAACAACATCCCGATGTAGCGGGGGAGCTAGCGGGGCGGGACCAGACAGCAGCTCTGGGTGAGACCAAAGATGGACGTGGTGTACAGCTTTTAACATTATTGGAACCTTCTGCAGACCGTTTAAACCGGTTAGAGAACTCAGCTCGGTCCTGATCATAGCGGTCTACATACCACCACCAGCTAATGTTAGTTAGCACTGATGTGGAGCTGATCCCTGCCTGCAGACCTCTGATCTACAGGACCAAAACCACCACCAGAACCATCCAGGTCTGGACTGAGGAGGCTTCCTCAGCCTTCAAGGACTGCTGTGAGCACACAGACTGCGGAGGGTTTAAAGAGGACGCTGATCTGGAGGAAAACACGTCGTCTGTCCTGTCCTAAGTTCACTTCTGCTCTGATGCTGTCCTACCCACAAAGACAATCCTGGATTTCCCCAACCAGAAGCCGTGGGTGGACAGCACAGTCCGGTCCTGCTAAAAGCCGGGATGCAGCCTACAGAGCAGGAGACAAACTGGTTTATAGCAGGACCTCCAAAGACCTGAAAAAGGGCCTCTAGCTGGCAGAACTCAGGTCCAAGCAGAGCATTAAGGAGCACTTCAATGACAACAGCACAGTAACATGTGGAAAGGCACAAAGACCATCACAGAGTCCGAGCCCAGAGACCAGCAGGTCAGCAGGACCCCACTCTGCCTGACACCTGGAACATCTTCTTCCAGGCTTCGACTCTCCAGCAGCAGAAGTACTGCTCACCTCCCCAGCCAGAGGCAGCATCAGCCTCTTACCCTGCAGATGCACCAAGTCACCTCCACCCCGAGGAGGATCCACCTCAGCAAGGCTGAGGGTCCAGATCAGGTGTCAGGTCAGACACTAAGATCGACTGGCAGAAGTTTTTCTGGACATCTTCATCCTGTCCCTGTAGCTTTCCACGAATCCTGTCTGCCCAAAGTCCATCATTGTTTCTGTGCTCAGAAAATCCACCATTACCTGCCTCAGTGATCACCGCCCCATCGCTCTCACCCCAATCATCATGGAGGATTTCCAGCAGATCCTCCCAAAGCACATCAAGGACGCCATCCCCCCCGGCCTGGACAGCCATGGAGGATGCTGTCTCCATAGCGCTTCACACCACCCTGACTCACCTGCAGCATCCAACACCTGTGTTAGGAAGCTGCTTGTGGACTTCAGCTCAGCCTTTAACAGCGTTCTCCTGGGCCTGCTGGTCCTGAAGCTCCACAACCTGGTCTGCCAGCATCACTCTGCACCTGGATCAGTGCCATCCTCACCAACAGGCCCAGGTGGTGAGGATAGGGAAATCAACATCTTCACCACTGATCCTCAACGCTGGAATGCTGCAGGGTTGTGTGCTCAACCCCGCCCTCTTCACACAGGACTGCTCTGCCATCCACCCACCACCATGGCTGGGAAGTTAGCAGAAGATACCACCGTGGTGGGTCTCATATCAAAAAATGATGAGACAACTACAGAGAAGAGGTCCAGAGTCTCACAAAATGGTGCTCCAAGAACAATCTTATCAACAAGACCAGGGAGGTCCTAGTACAGCCCTGCAGATGCTGGAGGATGTTTTGGCGTTTGAGCACAAGATGACAGTGTACAGGTATGCTCTCTCACCTCCCCTCCCTAAGAGAGTTCAAAGAAGAGAAAAATCACATAAATTGTGATTATTTCCACCGTGCCACCATTGCAATGCAAGCTGCGTTTGGAGTAAGATTCAGTGATTTTCAGAAAGGAGAAACCTACTCTCTCTTTCCCTGTCTCGCTGCTGGACATCGACCCATCCCTGCTGAACACAGCTGCATTCACCATGGAACTGGCCAACATAGCGGCTAAAGACTAGTGGGTAAATAAGTTCAAACCTCTGACAGCAGATCTGAAGAAGTCGCCGGTCAGGAGGCAAACTTGTTTTAGAAACATGGAAACGTTTGCATTGGGGTCCTGTCCATTTTGGCTCAGTTTTCTCAAGCATGAACTTCATTAAGTCCAAACACTGCTCCCACCTCACAGATGAGAGCCTACAGTCCTGTATGGAGATCAAACCCACATCTTACAGCCCCGACAGATCTGCAGCGAACTTCAGACACAGGAGTCACATTAAACAGGTAAGAACAGCATTTAATAAGCTATTATTCATTTTAATATAATAACATATTATAGTATATTGTTTTATATTTCTTTTTAAAGCTGCTAAGCTGCAGCTAAATGTTTTATTTACATTAAAGCGAGCTAGTTTTTATTTTACTTTTACACAAATATAGGAAGGAGTTAAATAGGTCTACAGTTCACATTTTAATTTATTTCAAAGTATGGCTACAAATGCACACTGCACTTCTGTTGTATTCAGTTGTTGTAACAGGTAACATAAAAAAAGATTAAAAGTTTACAAGCTATTTTTTTTGGGGGGGGGGTTGGTCAAAATGGTTGCAGACCCCTGTCCTAGTAGATTCCAGGAGGTCCAGGAAGACTGAGCGCGCTCCTCTCTGCATCCACGGAGAGGCAGTGAGTGGACAGCATGAAGTTCCTGGACATCCACATTTCCTCTGACCTCTCCTGGACTGAACACTTTCACCTGGTGAAGAAGCTTCTTCAGGAAGGTGAAGAGACGGGACTCTCTTCTCAGAGAACCTCCATGGAGAGAATCCTGTGTCTCAGAGAGACGGTACGGCAGCTGCACAGGACCAGAGGAGCTTAGCCCGGCTGGTGAGGACAGCTCAGGGGGTTTTGGGCTGCCGTCTACCAGATCTGGACTCCATCTACACCAACACTCAGTTTATTTAGGTCAAGGTTACAATAGCATCTGCATCTGTTTTTTTAACCTTGAATGTTTAAATGATGTTATAACACTGTTTTTTACCAAGGTTCTTTCTTTTCCCTTTTCCTTTTGTTTTTAATGTTAAATTATGCTTCTTGTATTCTGTAAAGCTCTTTGAATTGTGCTGCAGATAAACTCGCCTTGTCTAACGTTTGAAGTGCCCCACAGGTTTACGTGTTTTAGTGAAAGCATGGCTAGAAAGGGACAGAGCAAAAGATGAGACAAAAGTCAAGATTCGACAGTTTTTCTTTTGTTTCCAAAGGTGACAAACTCTAGAGATGTGTTCAGCACGGCAGTCAGACCATCATTCTGCTGTCATGATGCTGGACAGGACAGGTTCAAATAAATTAAAAATGGTGAATCCCTGAAGGAACAGGTCTCCTGGTGCTTCTAGACCGGGCTGGACTCATCACCCACCTTACTACTGGGCTTTCAGGGGACATTTGGTTTTACTTTATGTGGTGACCATCACCTGCTCCCATCACCCTTTTAGTTTCCTTTTGAGAAGTTAGTGAACTACAAGACCACACTAAAAAATAAAACATGTTCATCTTTCTATATTTAGCAGGATCCTGGAAATCTGCTTTATCCAGCCATCCACCCAACTGTGATGGACCTTTCATAACAGTCGGGAGGACGGCTGGTGTGTGCGTCATCCTCCGACACACTGAGCCATGTAATCATGTGCTGCTGGAGGAGGGCAAACTAGACACAGATCCACAAATGCAAACATGCTAAATACTAATAAATTCAGCTGCTAAAAGCTGAGCACTCATTTGACCCTAATCACATTACACAACCATGATGCCCTGCACATGTTCACACATTACATGCTATGTGTGTGCCCTGCCTCTGACCTCGTACAGCAGGATTATGTTGGATGTTAAGCTGGCACTTTCCTCCCACTGGGACAGAGATAGGGGCATGACTTTACTGTGAACCCGACACACAGATTCTGTATGCATCCTCGCACATATGGAGTTTTTATGTATGTGAAGCCCTGCAAACATGCCATCACACTCGGGTGCAGCTTCACTCTGAGCTCTAGATTCATAGTTTACTTTTAATGTGGATTCATTAGTCAGTAAAACTTCTTGAACTTGTGGTTGAAAAATAAAAGTGTTCAAAAACAGACAGGGTTTACAGAGTCTTGAGTTTGTTTAAAGCTGGAGTCAACATGGGTTCAGGCCGACTAACCTTGTTCAGCTGAAGAGAATCATGAAGAAGATGAGCTTCTTATCCCAAATTTCAGGTTTGGTCATGCCACTGCAGCCCAAACATTTAAACAATAACAGAAGCAGAACAATAGACCACATGAGCCATCATAGAACCTATTCCAGGTCTGTCCACCAGATTCGGGCTCTGACCCATATAAGCACTGACTTTGCCTCTCTTGAATTTGTAAAAAGCAGAGGAAGATAAGTTCAGTTTAAGTCCTGAATAACACTCAGATATCTGACTGAAGGATTCTAGGTAATCTGCCTCTTTTGGTCCAAAGAAGTCATTTCTATTTAAGTGGAGAAAGTTTAGCTGCATCATTAATTTGCACAACAGAGAAAATCCCCTGCTGATAATCATAGGTATAGTTGCATGTCATCAGCATAAACACTCACCATCCACTTACGCAGCGCCACCTGTTTAACTTCCTGTTAACACTAATATCTAACCAGCCAATCACGTGGCAGCATGTAGCCATGTAGACGTGGTGAAGACAACTTGCTGAAATTCAACCTGAGCATCAGAATGAGGAAGAAAGATGATTTAAGAGACTTTTTACGTGGCATGGTTGCTGGTCTGAGTATTTACTGGGATTTCCACCCTCAACCATCTTTCCAGAGATGGTCTGAAGAAGAGAAAACATCCAGAGCAGCAGTTGTCTGGACCAGGATGCAGCAGAAGACACACCGGGTGCCTCCTGCCAGCTAAGAACAGGAAACTGAGGCTACAATTCACACACACTCACCAACACTGGACAATAGAAGATGGAGAAACGCTGCTGGTCTGATGAGTCTCCATTTCAGCTCCACATTCAGATGCTCGGCTCAGAATCTGCTGGAAACATCATGAAAACATGGATCCATCCTGCCTTGGATCAACGCTTCAGGCTGCTGCTGGTGTAATGATGGTAGGTCATTATGAACGTTTTTGTCCTTTCAGGTAAATTTTTCTTCAGTTTCTGGCCTCAATTCTGGTATTTACTCATATGGTATGTTTTGTCTAAAGTGTTTCTCTTGAACTTTGAAATTCCATCTTCAATTTTTATTGAAGTTCAACACACTGGGTATAAATTTACTGCCTTTTGGGTAATGCTGTCATGTCAATATGGGGCCAAATCTCTGAGGAATGTTTCCACCACCTTGTTTAATCTATCACACCAGGAATTAAAATGGGGGTCCGACCTGGTTCTATTTAATATGATGTAGTTTAACAGAAACATTTTAATGTACTATCATGTCTTGCTACCAAACTGCAAATATTCCATAATCTAATAGCATTTCTAAAATATTTTATGTTTTGCTTTAAAAGCCTGACAGTTTCTCATGAAGGTGATTTTTATACTGAACAAAGACCACACACACACAAGCACACACAGAGCAGAAGAAATAAAAAACGAGCACTCAAGTGGCGTACCGGTCATATATCCAGAGTCCATTCTGCAAACAGACCCAGAGGCCAGCTCTTTGAGAGGTCTGAGGGGTTAAAATACAGCCAACAGACGCCACCGCGACCCCTGACCTCCCCTAATGCTGTATGCCGGGGAGTGGGGGAGGTAATGGGTGAGAAAAATGCTCACACATGAACCTGACCTCTCCGTTTCAGCATCTTTCTGGTCCTCTGTAGACAATGAGAGAGAAGCTGGGTCAGACACACTTCATCAGAGGAGGCTGAATGATCCAAACACAGCTACTGTCGTGGAAATGTGGACCCGCATGCAGGACAGAGCCGCAGGAGGGGATGCAGGTAAAAGGGTTTATTCCATGAACTAGAGACGCAAGAAACTCAACGAACCACATGGCAGGAAAACAAGACAGATGATGATGAGCCAGGACGCCTGAAAGCAAGGAGTTTAATTACACCGAGGAGCTAGCGAGACACAGGTGAGGTGAATGAACAACCAGAGCAGGTAAACTAATGAGCAGAAACCAAAAAACACAGAACACAGAACGTGACCCTAAATACAAGAAATCAAGATCAAACCAAAAACATGACAAGAAGCCAAACACAAGAAGCCAGAACAGAAACCATGAACCATGACAGTTCCACCTGTTCTGCATCGCAGGCTTCCACATGAATATGACACTTTCTGGAAAACACTGCTGATCTGGGACATTTGTTGGGAAATTTGTGATAACAAAAATAAGCCTGATTCATTTGGCACCAGTTTTCTGAGCAGATAATCCCTGACTAGAGAGGAAGTTCAGGATATAACAACATGGGATCCACCCAGCGATCCTGAGAGAATGTGCAGCTGTTTAGGTTACATCAGAGAAATTTCCCACATCACATTTCCCTGATTACAAAGCAGCACCAGGGTTCTGAGGCTTCATCTGACACCTCACACAGAGCGAGGCTTGTGTAAGAGACGTTACAGAAGACACTTCAAAAGCAGCACAAAGCAGCTTCTTTGTTGCTGTGATGTAAGCTTCTCCGCCAACACACACTCATAAACCTTTCGGGGTCAGCTATTAATCACAGCATGGAAATGAGAAAGATTTTACTATCACAGACAATTAAAAAGTTTGCTTCAAATATGTTGAATAGAAGCACATCTAATGGCTAAATGCATTACCGAGCCTGTTACCCAACGTTAGCCATCACAGCTGCAGACCTGATCCTGGAAATCAGATCATCTGGGCTTCATTTTTAGTCCACATGGTGACAAAGGTTCCCATGGCTCTACGTCCACACCACTACATCTCTAAGTTTTAGCTTTGGCTTATCCTATACTACAGGAGTGTCAAAAATAAGGGTCGGGGGTCAAAACAGGCCTGCCAGAGAGTCCCATCTGGCCCTGCAGGGAGATTTGGTGAATGTTAAAATACCATAGAAGATATTACCTTCTATTCTGGATGAGAAATTCAGACAAATAATGTCATTTTGTGTCCTCCCCAACCCATTAAACTGTACTTTAACTCATTCAAGTCAAAGATGTTCTGAACCATGACAACCCCCTGTAGCTGTGTGGTGGGTTCATTACACGTATGTTGTTGACGTGTTTCACTACATGTGACTGCATGTGGGAGGTGTCTGCGTGATTCCTACACACAGAACTGAGCCTGATTGTTAGCGCTGCTATGACAACCGTGTCTTCTCGGCCTGATGGTTAACATTGCTATGACGACAGTGTCTTCTGAGCCTGATGGTTAATGTTGCTATGACGACGGTGTCTTCTCAGCCTGATGGTTAACGTTGCTATGACGACGGTGTCTTCTCAGCCCGATTGTTAATGTTGCTATGACGACAGTGTCTTCTGAGCCTGATTGTTAACGTTGCTATGACGACGGTGTCCTCTGAGCCTGATAAATAACGCTGCTATGACGACACACAAACACTCAGAAGCAGTCACAAAGGCTTGGATTTCAGCTGATTTCAGGCTTAGCAGACCCCTCGACCACCAGTCATTACTCAAAGAGGATTAGTTGTATAAAAATATTCTTAATCCATAAGAGTCAGAAAAGTCTTCCAAGCACTGAGATAAAATTTTATGATTCTACTGTCTGTGGTTAAAAATATCCCTCACATCTTGACTTCAAGAGAAAAACCTGAGTGAACGGGGAGACACCGGAGCCAGCAGTCAGGGACCCGGAACCTATCGTAATGGTCATCACATTGGGTGAAAGAAAAGAAAAAGGCCTACATTTTTATATATGATTTGTATATTAACAGAAAAACTGTGAGCATGAACAAGTTTGTTTAAGAAATTTTGTGAATAATTTTGAGGGGCAAAAATAAGAGTCACCCTTGAGTGTGGCCTCTCCAAGGGCAATTTCTGAACTTTCATACATCTTAAATTCTGATTGTGTCAAAGCCATAAAAGATATCAACATCTTCTTTCAGACAGTGAAAGTTTCATCTTTCATGACCAATTTAAATTTTGAAGGAAGTTTGAACATAAAAGTAAGCCAGAGTTATCAGGCCCCAAAGCAGGCTTAGTTTTACACTTGTTTAGGCAAAACCCCTTTCATTGCTATGGCAGAACTGTGTCTTTTTCTTTCTTTTTTTTTTTTTGCAATTTACCTGACCACCGTGCCTTGGATCACTACCAAACGTTGTAGTACGCTTCTTCACTGAAGTGTATTGACATCCATAGTGAAGTGAAAACCAAACACAAAAATCTCAGCTGTGACTGGAAGTCGAAGCTAATGCTAAAACCAAATGTTCATACTTTTAACAAAGCTAAAGATCATTTGTAGAGGTCCTAATGACGGTGATAATGAACTCTTGAAAAATTGAACTACATTTTTTCCTTTGTTTAATATGAAATGGATCCATTTCTAATCATATGGAAAGTAGCTAAGCTAGCATCTGAAGCTGCAGAGGCCAAAGCAGCAGTAACACTACTCTCACCGCCCAGCCATCATCTCGTCATACGTGTTGCTATGTTATTACATCCACTTTTCATGTGTTGCTGGACTTGAACCACAAAACCTTGCACTAGAATGCACTTTATCCACCCTGTAAATATTACTTGTCTGCTGTGAATCTTTTCTCATTTCTGTAAATATTGAAGTGTTCTACCTTTTATATATTTTATAGTTTCATGTTTTACTTATTTATGTCAGCCCGTTATATTTCTATTTTCTTACTTATGTGTGCTTAAGCAAAGACACTCCTCAAAATTTTATTACGCTTGGATAATGACAAAGATCTTGACACTTGAAAAGGAATATGAGGTTAGTTGATATTAGTGAACAGTCCCTTTGTACAAAAAGAAAACCACCAGTTCCACCCGTCCTAACTTGTTGGGTAACTGGATTACACAGTTTTGGTGATATTAAGCTAAATCACAATTATCACCATGACAACAAATGATATTACTTCATTTACTTAACACTTTGCTGATACATAAAAAGCACAATTGTGAAGAAAAGAAGAGGACTCCAGGTGGTACCATGTGGGACACCACATCAGATCTTCATAAAGGCAGAAAGCAAATCCCTCAAAATCGCTCCAAATGTTTTACTTTTGATTTATGTTTTAAAGATGTCATTTACTGGCTAATTAAACTCTGTTTATCAGTCCATGCTGCACAAAGTTCCTGTTCCTGCTGCATAAACTTCAACCTTGAATCAATTTCTGATCTAAATCCAGCAACACTTTCAGCATCACCTTTAAAGGAATGAACTTACACAGGAAACATCAGCTGAGACGCCATTATGATCACTGCTATGACCAATACTGTCGACCAGGGTATAACACTGCTGCACAACACACACAGACAAAAGCACACACACTTGCTGACATTTACACCCTCTCAAGCGCTGACCTGCTCACGGTGACCTCAGCAGACTGGTTTGCAATCAGCTGCACACCTGCTGTCTGACCTTTCTTTTGTCTTCATGTGGCCTGATTGATGTTTCCAACACATCACATTTCTGCAGACTTACACCAAAGACTCGCATCCTGGTCAAAGCTTCTGTTCTACTTTACATCCACATCCACGTGTTTGTCATCAGTTTAACCATGTCAGTGTCATATGTCACGCAAGGCGGTCATGTTAAAAAACAACCACAGAATTAGCTGAACCAGCTAGCTTGGTCTAAATTCAGTTAAAAAACAGTAAAGTGTTGTAAAGATTTTGGTGCTTTAACATAATGAAGTGTTTTCTAGCCAACACAGTGGAAACATGGCTAAGATGATGAATGAGTGGACACCAGTACAAGTGGTCCTGAACAGGACGATGCTCGATGAAAGCATCTCCTTCATGGATTAAACGTACCAGTAGAATTATGTTTCTAATGAATCCTGCAGATCAGGAATCAGCTTACAGAGCATCTTCTGGTAGATCCTGAAACGTATGCAACCTCTCTCCAGGTTATGGAAGAGGTCTCCGAAGCTAGCTGCTAATGAGGTGCTAAGCCATTAGCTTACAATTTCATGACAACCAACCATGACATCACACCAGCCAACTGATCCCAGAACCAGAACCTGAACATGTAGACCATAAACTGGTCCTCCTGCTCCAGGCTGGACCAATCACAGCTGCAAATAAAAACCTCCTACCTGGTGCTGCCTGCATCTCCACGAGGCCGCCGGTTGAGATGAGAGCCTCCAGGATCCGGATGTGGTGCTCCGGGTTCACGTCCACACTGAAAAACAAAACACACCAACATAAACACACCAAGCAAGGAGATGAGGACTTTCTCTCCTCCCAGTAAAACCAGCAGGAAGAGGAAGAAAGTCCCAGTAAACCACAGCAATACTGGTGATGAAGCAAAACAGAGAGTTCCTGGTGCAGACTGCTGGTCTAGAGTATGGATCCAGAGTCACAGTCCAAAGTTCAGATCCAGAATCTCGGTCCAGAGTCTGGATCCCAAGGAGTTCTGGCCCAGAGTCCACATCAAGTCCTCATGTCTTCACCTCTTTGTTGTAATAATCTAAACTGGTCCTCATCAATAATCTCCAGCTTTCTGAAGGGCTTTCAAAATGTTTCTGCTCATTTCTAGTCCAGTCCGGGTTCTGGACCAGTTCCAGAGGACCTTAACTTGGACCTCTGAATCCTTCAGACAGAAAAAAGGCTCCTAACTCGCTGGATGAAGCAGAGTTGTGTCGACACATAACAGACAACTTAGCAAAGAACCGGTTTAAACTGGATCTTTAGGTTCATCTGTTCCCATTTCTTTGGTTTCATGTGTGAAACCAGCAAAGTTCAGACAGTCTGACAGAAAACAGGATTTCAGCAGCAACAAGGTGCAAACAGCTGGCAGCTGGAAACTTGGCTCATCTCAGCATGGAGGCAGAAACTGGACACGTGGAGGACAGAAGAAGAGTCAGGACTAAAAACCATCTACAGCAGATGAACAGGACCTGAACCAGGACCTCGGTTGGAGGGATGGATCCTCCTGCAGGGTCTGTTAGCCTGTCTGGTGACTCAGTAGAGCTGAACCAGCTGTGAGGGTCTGAACATTACATCACTGCAGTGCTTATTGCAGAACATCAACATTTCCACACACATGAAATGAAACGCCATCAGCTCGCTGTGCACGTCAGAGCTGACTCCTCTCCAACCCACCACATCTACACCAGGAGGAATTCCTCCACGCATTCTGGAAACAAGGCCCACAGATCCAGATCCTATCAGCTGGTTCTCAGACATCCAGGATGCTGAAGTTTCAGCTGGGCCAAACATCTTCCACATCATCAGCTCTGAGTGTCGGATCAAAACAATCTGTTCTCATCATTCATGTGACTTTTCTTATGGAAATGAGAAGCAGTCACTCTATGCACAAGGTTTTAGTAAACCACATCTGACAGGCTGGTTTACATCCAGCTGGCTGAGTCACTGATGTTGCATGAGGTGGGAAAACCCTCTCCACCCAAATACCGTGGGACTTTTCTAAAGGTGACCATGGTTGGAAAAATGAACAGTGTAACGCTGCAAATGTGAAGAGAAAAGAATGAAATGATGTTTCACAGCTGTTTGGAAAATCCCTGAACCTTCATGACCATTTAGATCTGAATAAAAAAGCCTGAAACAGTAAAGTGTTATAAAGATTTTGGTGCTTAAACATAATGAAGTGTTTTGCATCAGACCAGAATGGGACGACATTCCTCTCCTAAAACTCCAGCAACTGGTCTCCTCATGAATTAGTAAAATGTCTCAGTTTTAACATGTTTTTTTAAGTTCTTCTGTGAATAAAATACAGTTGGATTTGGAAATCATTGCATTCGCTTTTTATTTACATTTTACATCCTGGCTTTTTTTTAATTAAGATTGTGACAGTAATTCAAACATTTGCAGAAAAAAGTTTATTTAGGTCATATCATCGTACAAAAACAGCACTTTAAGAGTTTTTTTAATAGCGGTCTGTTTGGGATGTTCCCCTCAGCCTTTGACCACCAGATCCTTCAGGCTTGTTTGCAGCAGTGTGTTGGCATCACAGACCCATTCTCATTCATCAGATAGGACTTTTCTGCCCATCTTGACCAGTACTCCTCGTCAGCCTCTTTTGGCTTTGGGGTTCCACAAGGATCTATTTTATGTCCATTCCTGTTTCTCTACATGTTGGAGGTTTATATTTAAAAATGAGGATATTTTCTAGCATAGCTGTGCAGATGATGTACAGATTCATGTCCCGGTAAAACGAGAAGGTGATTGTGTAACCAAACCGCTTCCTTGTCTGAAGGATTTAAACGTTTGGATGGATGGCATTGAACTAAAACTGTTATATCTGATAAATCTGAGCTACTAAATGATGCTTTATAGATCATTAACTCACCGATGTTTTGTTCTCTTTTATTTGAGGTAAGGTATTTTGGTAAGGTCCAACCCTACCGGCCGAAGAAAGATTTGGAGAAAGTCATCTATCTGCACGGTCTGAACCGGCTAGACTGTTGCAGCTGCCTTTATTATAGTCTAGATCAGGTCTAGATCTAACCCAGCTCCTTCAGGAGTTTCATGTTCCAGGCTCAACTGGGAACCAGTCTGAATCTTCACGTCAGAGCTGGCCAGAGGAACACGTGATGAGTTCATGTGAAAGAGGAAACCTCAGTACCTGAGAGGAGAGGGCTTGAAGACTTTGTCTGCGAAGGCCTGACCCAGCAGTCGGGCGCTGGTCTGGCTGTGCTGGCTGACCCGGTCCAAGTGTCTGCTGAGGTGGACCAGGAGCTGGTAGTTGGCCTGAGGGATGCTGGGAGAGCCCAGGATCCTCTTCAGCCTCTCCCCGCACTCCTCCACGCTCTGACTCTCTGAAAGAGGAAAAACACCGATGTGGTTTGTTAAGGTGGCCGGATCAGTATGTCTTCGTCATGCAGACATGCACAGTTCTGAACATTTGTCCAGGAACCAGCTCGGTTTCAGGTTCTCCTGCAATCTGTTATTAGATTTTATTAAAAAATGCACCGTTACACATAAACCTTATAGATCCAGATCATCAATCCACTGCAGCTTCAGAGCAAAATGCATTTAAAATCTTTAAATGGCAAACAACACAGAATTTGTACCTGACAGACACCGCCGTAGATTTAAAGAGTGCACCACCTTAGGACTCATAACATACTAGTAGTTAAGGTAAGGTTAGGACTCTCCACAATCTCAAGAATAAACATGGTCTACAGAACCAGGACCACTTCAGAACCTGCAAATGAGAGACTATATTGGGTAAAAAATTTAAAATACCTAATCTGGAAATTAAATATTGCAGGTATGGATGATGCCTGAGTTAAAGAAAATACGTCTGATGTTAAATCATGGTGAGAAACAGAGAAAATTACAGCCATAAAAACTGCAGACAACAACTAATTCTCCACTCTGGAGGGAATTTATATGGAAAATTGTTATCTGTCCTTATCTAAAGAAATCAGATCAGGTGTGGATGCAAAGAGGCAAATCACCCCCCGCAACCCGAAAGTGTCCGTCCGTCTGTCACATGGAGCATGAATGGGTCTTCATCCTAAACAGGCTGATCAGGGTGCCGGACAACTTAGTTTGGTCCCACGAGGGCTGCGGGTCTTCATTGTGGCCCTGCCCCAACACACATGACGTCCTGAGTCATTGTGCAGAACTTCATAGGCTGTTGGATCCATTTAATTTGAATCAGGTGGGTTGAAGGCGGAAACCCTAAAACCTGCAGGACTGAGGACAGAACTGAGTTGCCCTGATCTAGACAAACAGAACACAACGCTTCATAATTGAGTTTCCAGTAAATCAAAAAAGTGCATGACCAAAACGTGGTGGAGACGGCATCGTGTTGATGCTGCGCTCACACTCGTTTAACACACCTCTTCCTTAAAGCAAACAGGAAGAGGTGTGTTAAAATATGCTGCCGTATCTCCTCGCTGAGCTTGGCCACAGGAAGGTTGTTCCTACTTCAGTTTGGTTGAGTCTCAACAGGGTGACTCAGTGGCTTGTTTTTTCTTATAAATGTCTGCAATCCTACCCCCCGTGTACGGATTCATCTCCATCGTGCTGTATTTCCTAAGAGTAAACGAACGTACTTCAGGTGGCTGGACTGTTAGTGAGAGCACAGCCTCAACTGCAGCTTCTTCCTGGTGTCTGGCAGAAGGAAAGGAAACCTGCTGTGTTACCATGCGAGTGGTAATCAGGATGAAAGTGAATGTGTGCACGTTAGCGTCTGCTGAGCTGAGCAGACACCCTGGATGCTGCATGCATAAACATCCAGCACATTACACACATCTCAGTGCTCCGCTTGTAGAAGCTGAACTCAGAGCAGACGTCCCAGCGAGCAGCTCCTCCATCAACATCCACCCAAGCATGTTTACAACTGCTTCCACGCCGCCTTGGCAGGACATTGTGATCTGAATTCAAACCAATTACAGCGGCCGGCTGCTCGCCAGACAATATGGAGAAAATCACAGGGCCTTCATGCATGGACGGTTGTAGGCATGACTCTGCGGGAGGCGGCGCAGGAGGAAACTCTCATTCCCGTCCTTGTCTTAGTTGGAACGCTCTGTGTTTGAGAAGGAGCAGACACACTGAGGAGCGCCCTCACCACCACGCCAAGACAGCTGCAAACAGGGAAACATCTGGGGCTGAACATGCTGAGATCTGGAGTCACCACTGGATGCGGGAGCAGAGATCTGGTCTGGACAGCACACCAACCATGTTTCAGAAGAATCCTCAGATCAGGACAGGGTGACCAGATCCCAGCTCACGGTGGGGCGACTAAAGTCGCAATGTGTATCGAGATAAAGTCTACAAACAAAAAAACTTTCAAATTTACCCTTCAGCTCTAACATGACTATCAAACTTAATAAATACATTTAATATATCATATATTTTTTTCAGATGAAACTTTCTCAGATTCTCTGACATAAGCAAACAGCAACAGCTTCCATACCTCACCAAACTTTAACCGTACAACCGAATAAGCAGCCAAGGCTTCAATTGTTCTTTTAACTGCTCTTTAATGTGTTTTAAAAGGGTTTGGTTTGCATGTATTTCCAGCAGCACAACCCCAGCACAGCTCCAAACGTCTAATCAGATGGTGGCTGGCTCATTAATGTCCTCATAAAAGCCATGGATCGTGCTTTTCAAACCCAGCTGTGGTGTCCAGTATCTCAGAACAGTTTAGTTGTGTCATGATGCAGCTGACGTGTCTGAAGCAAAAAAATGGCCTTTTTGTCACTCAGGAGTTCTTGAACCGCTGGTGATCTTAATTCTCCCAAACAGATCTCTACTGAGGAGGTGCAAGCACGTCTGTATGGACGCTGCCTTGACGACCATTTTACATTTTCTTTGCCATCTCAGGCTGGAAACCTGAGCCATGTTGGCTTATTTCTTCTGACTTGTATGAGTGGGAGTGATGCACAGTGTGGTGAACACTTGTTCTTTCAGCAGCTGTTACTTTGGCTGTGCTTTGGGCTTCAGCAGGAACCTGTCCATCTGTGCCGTTTCACGTGGTATTACCTGCCGTGTGCATCTGACAATCATCACCAAAGACTGTCAGAGTCCCCCTGAACAGGTTTAACCCACCAGGACATGCTTTCCCGGGCTTTGTTGTAACAGCGTTTTCCTTCTTTCGCCACGGTCATCTCGCTGTCCTCCATGCTCACCGTCGTTTTGTGTGTGTGTGTTTGTTTGTGGTTGGTGGGCACCCTGGACCTGCATTAAAGTCCCAGCTCCTAGTTTGAGCCAGACGGGTTGTGTGATGGGACAGCCCTAACCCACACAATCAGTTTATAAATGCCAGATTTTAACACAGTTAATAGCAATCTATTAATAACAATGCGGGACAGTGTCTCAATTTGCAGGATGTGTGAAAAGTAATGGAAGTCAGAGGAGCGCTGTAGAAACGGCTGCTGCCTCAATATGCCTGATCCTGTCTTGGACGGGTTGTACTGGAAACACAAATTTCCCTGAGGAATTTCCAAAGGGATTAATAAAGTATTTCTGATTCTGATTCTGAAATGCGGGACTATCCCCCATAAAGCAGGACATCTGGCCACCCTAACTATAGTAAATGCCCCGAGACCAGCTTTGAACTGAACACAGAGGGCTCCTGGGACTGGGCTTAATCTGCAGAATCATGAACGCGTCATCAGTTTCGGTTTGGAAAGAGAGATGTTTGGATGGATGCCGCCAGCTTTTTGTCATGCTCCTGGAGCTGTTTCTGAGCAGTTTTATAAATGTGTTGGGGTTACATTGGGTCAGGGCAGCCTGTAGCTGGCCATCGTGACACTTCACACGTCTTCCTAAGAGTAGTCGCCCAGACCAGGTCAAAAACCCCAGATCTCCATCCCAGACTGTCCAGGTCTCAGTTAGCAGGTTTAATGTTAAAGTCTATGACTGTCCAGTTAGAAACAGACTAAACCAGTAAGGTTTGTTGGGAAGGGTTGCAGGAGAAAATGGAACATGACAGCACGGCTTAGACTGGCAAAGAAGCACCTAAACACACCACACCAGACTTGTGGAAATAGGTCCTCTGGACAGACCAGACCAAGATGGACATGTTTGGTACTTAAACAGGTTTAAGGTTAGCAGCTGTCAGCACGATGATCCATCCACCTGTCTATCCATCCATCCATCCATCCACACATCCATCCACCCACCCATCCATCCATCCATCCATCCATCCATCCATCCACCCATCCATCCATCCACACATCCATCCACCCACCCATCCATCCATCCATCCATCCACACATCCATCCATCCATCCATCCATCCATCCATCCATCCATCCACACATCCATCCATCCACACATCCATCCATCCATCCATCCATCCATCCATCCATCCACCCATCCATCCACCCATCCATCCATCCACACATCCATCCACCCACCCATCCATCCATCCACACATCCATCCATCCATCCATCCACCCATCCATCCACACATCCATCCATCCATCCATCCATCCATCCACACATCCATCCACCCACCCATCCATCCATCCACACATCCATCCACCCACCCATCCATCCACACATCCATCCACCCACCCATCCATCCATCCATCCATCTGTCCATCCATCCATCCATCCATCCATCCATCTGTCCATCCATCCATCCATCTGTCCATCTGTCCATCCATGCATCATAGCTCTGCATGTATACATGTTGTGTGTATGTAGGTGTTGTAATACTGATATGTATTGATCAACCTCATGAGCTATGGCTGCATCTGCTCTGTAGCTAAAGTGTTCAGATCAATTCTAATAACACAGAGTGCCCACAGTGTGATGGCAGGACTGACAGCATGCAGCAGCATGACTGGAGGATGGATGAGTGAAGATGATTGAAGACATGGAGGATGAAGGACTCCGCTGCCATTCACACCAACAAATGTATAAAGATTTAGTCCAGATCATAACACCACATGACGCCAGGAGGATTTTAGCTGGCCAGATTAGGCAGAAAATAAAATCTAATAAAACAAAGTAATATTCCTTTGTGTTAAATGTTTTGTGTCAAAATAATCACATTCTTCCATAGTTTCTTTGCTCCACAAATCCCAGATTTCATTGTTGGTCATTCATTTCTGTATAGAAGCCAACAGCTGTTGCCTGTACCTACAATTAACCCTTAAAATTTTTAGTCCGCCTGTTTTCCCCAGGACAGCCTCGGCTGTCAGACTGGGAGGTAAAATGATGTAAAATGAATGTATGAATAGATATAGCAGCATAAAGGTCGACCAGAAGAAGAAAGCAGAATTTATTACTAACAGAACTTTGTAGAAATAACACACAGATCAACAGTGACCAAACCTTTTCTCATCTCATCGTTCTCTCAAGTCTTGGCTTTCAGGAGAAAAAATATTGTTATTGAAACAAACACACAACAGAAACTATTTCCATGTTTCCACTTTTTCCTCATTTCCAGTTATTCCTGCTACTATTTACCTGCTATCCTCACTAAACCAACTCCAGCTCAGCTGCTTTGTGGCGCCACCGTGCATCAGAAACGTCTTCTTGGCTTTATTCCAGCCATAGAGGAGCATTATTTTTCTTCTTTTCACACACACATAGAACTTTCTGCTCACTGGTTGATCTTTGGCTGCTCCTGATTGGACGTTACCGTCAATCTAAGCTCTCTGATTGGTGGAAAGTCTGACAGGAAGTGGCTTCATCATCATGTCCAGGTCTAAATAGAGGTCTCTTAGCAACATAGTAGTGATGGTGATGTTTTTATGATGAAATGTGATAAATAATGCTGTTATCATGGATCATTGTGGATTTACCAGATAGAGTCTCTGAATAAAACTACATTTAGTGGCTGGATTGTAAACCTCCTGGACGGGATAGAAATGTCTGGAAAACTTCCATAGATCACCTAAAGGGCAGCTATCCATCACATTTACCCCACAGACATACACACCACCGCTCCTGAGACACTGATGATGATATGACACTGATGGTCAGTCTAAAGACAGCTAAGCTAACAGTACTGTGTTCACTGGGCAGCTAAAAGTAGCTTCTGTTGCTTCTACAACTGCTCAGAAACATGGAGTTACTCACACAAGCAACATTTACCAACACCCCTCCCCACATATTTCACACAACTTACACAAAGTAAAGACATTAGCAGCTTAGCTTAAGGTAAGAAGTTGCTAATAGCAATCACACTCCTACTTAGCAAGCCTCTAGAAATTCAGCCAATCAGAAAACATCTCAGAGCAGTTGTCAAAGCACAATGAAGCACAATGTATTTCTGTGCATGCAGATATCTGGGCAGCCCAGCTCTGGTTGCTGTTTAAATATAAATAAGGTCAGGCTTCATCATGCCTTCTGTCAGCTATGGCAGCTCGTGTTCGCTTGTGTAGCAGCTGGGGGTCTTTTAGGCAAGGCAGCCATCTTAAGGCAAATTCATCTGATCGATGGTGAAACAAAGCCTTAAGAAGTAGTAGAAGGCAGCAACAAAATCAAACATTAAAATGAAATGATTATCTTACTAATCTTAAAGTGACAGGCTGCAGCACAAGCCCGAACATGGCCGACTCACACTCTTTCCTCTCCAAACACACCGTTTCTCACTGTGGCCAAAAAGTTTCATTTAAAGCCACCAGAAAGCAGAACTGGTTTCCAGGAGGCCCGTTTAGACGCTCATCTGTCAACGTGAGACCAAATTTCATGGTGAAGATGCAGTGAGTCTTCCTCTGACGACTCTTTCATGGAGCGCAGACCAAAGCACCAGCACTGCAGAGTCTGACCAATCTTCCAGAAAGCTCGGTTTTCTCTTTCTCATATTTGTAGTTTCCTCTGCAGGTCTTCGATCTCTCAAACTGCAAGTTCAGTATTTTATTACATTTATGGTGCAATGTTTAGTTTCTGTGTGAGGTGGAGGCGTGTGTGCTTTGGGTGGGACGGTGGGTGGTGATGGATGGCTGACAATCTGCTGCAGTCGGATGGAGGTCATGGAAGTCACCTCAGTCTGTCTGAGCAGTACAGATAACCGACAACAAACACAATCCTCCTCCTTCTGGTCTCTTGGATTGTGGCTGACCCCACCAGTCAATAGAGGTCAAGGCTGGAGAGGGAACTTGGCCCATCTGGCCCCATGGGACTGTGGGAGACTGGACAACTAGTGCTGGGGGTGGGGATGGGAAGCTGGCTAGTGTTCATTTTATTGATGAAAACTTTCCTCATTGGATTCATCAGCTTTTTTCCATTACGAATATTAGACGATGACTTAATATAAACTATTGCATGGGGACAAAAACGAAACACTTCCATCAAAAAATAAAGAGGAGCCGGAAATGTCTGGTAGAAAGGACGTTCAATCAGGACGAAGGGCAGGATACAGGTTACGAAGAGATCCAAGCACAACTAATAATAATTTTTACCTTATAATCCCAGTTTGCTGTATTTTACCCATCTCCAGTAGATGTTTACCAGAGAGCAGTGGGTTGCCACATGGCAGTGCCCGGGGTTGAGGGCATGGTTGACCTCTGTTGCCACAGTAGGGACTTGAACCAGGGTCCTCCAGACCAAAGCCCACCCTGTGACCACCAGGCTACCACTCCCAACATAAACACTTCCATAGTCCCGCTTGGTTACCAGGGAAGATGGTAGAAATGGTTCCCATGTGCTGCGTTACTCATGATGAAAGTGATCTTAAAAAAATATCAACTATGGAGAGGAAAAAGCTGATGCATGAATGACCGCGTGGAGCAACAATAACCAGGCAAAGTAGAACAATCTGAAGCAACATTTGCATGGATTTCATGCTAACGCTGCACTGAGCTATCAGCGTAGGCCAGTAGCCAGACACCAGGCCTGTTGTAGCAGGGCACGTCGCCCAGCATCATCTCAGGAGCTAAGCTTCCAGCAGAGATGATATAACAGTAGAAGGAAACACATCATCGTTCATTGCATTGATTGATTGACAGGTTTGCGACGTCTGATCCTCTGACGTGTGATCCTCTGACGTGTGATCCTCTGACGTGTTCAAGGACACTCTGTAAATCTAAACAACTACTAAGGGAATAGCTACAGATAACTTTATTCTCTGTGAACAATTACTATGTTATTCAGGTCTAGGAAAAAGCAAGGCCACGTTAATAGATGTGTAGATTAATCTGAATATAAATTTAAGAAAAATAGAAACTTTAAAAAGTGTAATAGGTAAAGCATTTATTTTATTCTACTGAATCTACTGTAGTCTGTTCTAATATGTCTCCAACTAAAACACAGAATTATGACTGAAGTGACTAAAACTAAATCAAAGTTGGCTGAACTGTAGCTCCACTAAAGAAAATTCAGATTTTAATCACTTTCTGCAGCCCTGAGGTCGCCGTTGCAGCTCAGTCCATTTAAAACGAGAACTCCCCAGGAACCAGAAGAAGACCATAAGAGCTTCGTCTACAAGCTTTTGGTCTTTGAGGTTAATTGAATAACGGTGTTTGCACCATCCTGTCATCTCAGTCTCCAGGCCCAGATGGACAGTAGTCAGTCAGACCAGCCAGATGGATTTGATCCTAACAGACGATGACCTCCGAGTTAAAGGTTAACTAGTGAAGGATGGGGGCTAAGGGATGAAGTTAAGAGGAAAGCGGTCGGAGAGGACACGGAGAGGACTCCTGATTAAACTCAGCAACAGAGCTGAGGTGAAAACAAACTCCTAAAAAAAACATTTCTGCCTCAAATCATGAAACTGAATATCCATCATATTTTTAGACTTCCTGGACTTTAACCTAAAAAAAAAAAAAGATGTCTGTTTTTGGGAAGACTGATTTTTTTGTAGCATGGTAAATGAAGCAAATGTGCCTTTGACAAAAATTTCCAAACGACTTTCCAGCCATTATTTTAATGTGAGCTGATATGTAGAAGTCTGGAGTCTGGTGGGATGCTTCTACTCCAAAGCTTGCTCACTAGCGCCCCCCAAATGACTCTCCTTAGTCGGACTTTCATTCTGGATGGTCCCCCTAGAAAAATGGCTAATGAAAACTCTGACTGGATGGTAACTTTACCAATCTACTAGCCACAGTGGCTGGTGATCAAAGAATTCATTTACAGCCCTGCATTTACAGCCATGACACAACATTCCAGTGAGGTTGTAGGACCTGCCAAGTTACTGGTTTCTATGGTGATTCCCGCCTTTTTCAGGCTGCAAGGGGAAGGAGAGCACACAGTTGCAGTCTGCTATGGACGCAGACGAGGAACAGAACCTCAAATACTCACTGTGAGAAAATTAGAATCATATTTTAATAATTCTTAAAGCAATAATGTTTTTTCTATTTTATTTTTAAAGCAATCTACTGTGTATGATATAGTTCTTACCACTGCTTTGAATAACCTTCAGTGTTTATTCATAACATTACCAGCCAATCAGAATTTTTACTCAGAAGTTTTGTTTGAGGGGAAGACAATGCAGATTATAACTGCAGATGAATGTATTTTATCATGGGTGTTTCTTTAAATAGTTTTTATTGACTAAAAATCTTCTCTTAACGTTAACTTTCCCATCAAGGAACGCATCTGAAATAGTCAACTATAACCTCTAGCTTCTAAGATTCTTAACAACAGTACTGAAATGAAAGGAAGAATTTTTTACATATTTGACCAGAAATCTGTTCCACTCTGGATATATTAGCTTAGCTCTGCTAGCACACAAACTCCTGCATGAACAAAAACCATCTGCTCACCAGGTCTTAATGGTTTTCACCTCATGTACTTCCTAACCTTTTCTTGTAACTAGCCTTGTTCACCACTGTCACGTTGGTTTTTCCTTCTAACATCACTTCCTTTAAATTTTAAATCCTTATTCAGCTGCACTTTGCTCGGGCAGCTGATGGATGGACGATACATCATGGAATAGCGTAGATGGGAAATTTAGTGAAAGCACTGCCAGGACTAATAACTTGAATGATTTGAGTCATTTATCACCTTAAAACCGGACAGGAAGTTTTCTTTTATGCCCACAGGATGAATTTTTACCTTTATTTACTGGCTTGGTGGAGTTATGTTCTGATGAATGCTATTATTCTGTAATAGAAAACTAAAAAAGGTATTAGAATATCAGATTAGTTTAAAGGTCGAATTAAATTCAACTTGAACACTTTTAGATTTCATATTGCCATAGAAAAGCAACTCGCTGTAAGATTTAATGTCTAAATTGGATTTAGCATCTTTTAATTTCCAAATTCCTTTCAGCATCTGCAAAGACGGCATGATACTGAATAAAAATGCCCTCTGCTGGGTTTACAGGGTTCAGAGGGTTTAGGAAAAATCCCTTCCAGCTTCTGAACATTTAATTGCTCTCTGCATCAGTGTACAGGGCTTTCCCATAATGCACCATTGGATGGAAAAATTAATGCACATCAGATGGATTCAGATGAGAAAATAATTTGTCTTCCAGACGGCAGAAAAGAGGAAAGGTAAGAAATGAGAGGGGATTTTAGGTGATACAACATCAATAACTCTCAGGGGGACAGACTAAGACGGGCAGGAAGTCATCAGCTCTATATGAAGCATTTTTCTACTCCACATAAATAGATATAAAATCATTTTGCTTTAAACAAACATTTTTTAATCATTTTATAATAAACAATGAAAAAATAAACTCTTTGCTGATGATGTTGCTGTTTTCTGCTGCATCACAGGTGGCAGCTCGTCATCCAGCCTCAGATAATTCAGACTTTTTCCTTGTAGGACATGTGATACTGTCTCTTCCTGAATCAGCGGACAAGACCGAGGACACAGTAACAGACCGAGGGCAGGCCCGATTATATCAAGGGAACTTCACCTTTAATAAGTCAATACTTGGCCCATATCTAAGATTATTATAGGACAGCATTGTTGTCCTCAATGGATGAGGAACACATGCTCAACTTGACCTGATCTGCCAGTGAAATGATGATGGAATATAGTTAAAATATGTCCATATATAGTTTCATCGCTTCCACCGAACCCCTTCATCGACACTGCCGCCATGATTCATCTGTGTGTTATGGGATGTGTCTAACTGCTGTGTTTCTGTGGTTCAGCCAGCTCAGTGTGTGTGTGAGAGCGAGTGAACGTGCACGTGGAGGGAAACGTACATCGGGAGTGAAGAGAGCGGAGAAGTGGTGTAAAAGTATGAACGAGGTCCTGTAATAAAGCTGTTTCTCAGGCCAATCGCTGCCTTCCTTTCCTTGTGTTTCACCCCGTTAACAAGTGTAGAGAGGAGGGAGTTCACCCTGAAGAGAAAGCTGCTTCGCCCTGGAGAAGAAGGATCTCCTCGTGTCTTCCGACCACGGCCAGAAGAGGAAAACGGGAAAGGTTAACATATGAATGACTGAACTGAACGTCTGGTGGTGGGCGGGACCAAGGTGCAGCAGCATCGCTGACTGACAGATTGATCTTACAATAGACAGAAATGTCGTGTTATTAATGTCAGACAATCAGCCCTTGAACATTTTCGTCTCGTCAACAAAATCTCACAAACGTCTCAGCATGTTTTCGTCATCAGAGCCATTTTTAGCTCGTCACCGTCTCGTTATCATCATGAAAAAAAGATCGTCATTGTTGAGGAAAAACAACACTGGTATAGGATACCATAAAAAAAAGTACTGACCTCTAACAAAACACTAGCAGTTACAACTGGATCCAGCTGTAACAGGTTTAACTGAAAGTAGAACAATTCATGTATGAATCATTAAGTCAGTCTTGTAATCTCAACCAATAATCAGACTTAATGGATTGACTGAGGCTGAGATCAGTTAATAAACATTCAGACCTGTGGCTCTAATTTCACACAGAACAACAGAGATCCGGTCTAAGAGAAACCATGGAGGAACAATCACCTGCACAAATACTTTACATAAATTCAGCTCCGAGAAAAGCTGCGACAGCTCAACCAGACTGGTCCTGATTTATTTTTTGAAACTTTAATTCAGTAAAACATCAAGAAAAAGTACTGAAATACTGTCAGGAAACATGTAACTGTGACTTACTGCACTTGGTAAGGATGAGTCGGACTGAGTTTGATCCAGCTGCAACCAATGAGGAGGAGGAGCAGGAGGGACCTGTGGTTAGTACTGTATCTTGCTAGGTGTTACTGTGGTTATGTCAAGGTTAGGATGCAGGAGACACGGTGGAAAGACCCAAATGCAGGACTCATGGAGACAACGGTGGATAGATGACCAAAGATTGCTTAGGTAAACAGAAAACATTGAGGGAGTGGGAGCACTGGGAACTAAACTAACAAAAGACCAAACTATGAAAACTATAACACAAGAACAAACTGACATGAAGACGACAGTTCGGTCCTGCTAAAAGCCAGGATGCAGCCTACAGAGCAGGAGACAAGCTGGCTTATAGCAGGGCCTCCAGCTGGCTGAACTCTGGTACAAGCAGCGCATTGAGGAGCACTTCAAAGACAACAGCAACATGTGGAAAGGCATCAAGACCATCACAGAGTCCAAGCCCAGAGACCAGCAGGTCAGCAGGACCCCACTCTGCCTGACACCTGGAACATCTTCTTCCAGGCTTCGACTCTCCAGCAGCAGAAGTACTGCTCACCTCCCCAGCCAGAGGCAGCATCAGCCTCTTACCCTGCAGATGCACCAAGTCACCTCCACCCCGAGGAGGATCCACATCAATAAGGCTGAGGGTCCAGATCAGGTCTCAGGTCAGACACTAAGATCTAGTGCATACCAGCTGGCAGAAGTTTATCTGGACATCTTCAACCTGTCCCTGCAGCTTTCCACAGTTCCAGTCTGCCTGAAGTCCATCATTGTGCCTGTGCCCAGAAAAACCAGCGTTTCCTGCCTCAGTGCATAATGACGATAAAGATCCTGAATCTTGAATCTAACACACACAATGGACTGGTGATGAAGAAACCTGGAGCATGTGTAGCACACTGAAACTGTTCTGTTGTATGGTTTTGTTTTCAGAGCATGAGCTAAAAGCTGTTTGGTGCTGGGTTCTGTTGGTGCTAAAGATCAGGCTGGACGTTTCCACAAGAGTGCAACACATGTATTCAGAGGGACTGATTACGAGAGCAGAAGCAGGGGTAATAATTAATGCCTAGAAGTCGGGAACAGGAAGTAAAACAAACAGAATGCACAAGGGGAAACAACTCTACAAAATAAAACAGAAAACAAGCAAGAACTCAAAAATTTACACATGACAGAGAGGTGAAACTTGGCTAAAGAAAAGCATTTTGTAAGTTTCAGCGTGGATCTAACTAGTTTAGCTGTGACAAGTTTGACCTTCAGAGCTTAACCGATTCCTCTTCAGGCAGATCAGACCAGTATCAGGTGCAGAACTTGAAAAAGTGGAAGTGGCAGGAAATTTAGCCTTTTGAGCCAAAACCATCTGAACGTGAGTCCAACAGACTCAACACGGTTCCCCTCCAGCAAACAGTTTCTTTCTCTGGGATCTCCTGTTATAATTGTCAGACTTATCCTCACCATACAGTCTCAGTGCTTCAGACATCTCATAATACCCTCATTTCACAAAAAAAATCTCACTTGGTGTTCTGCAAGTGACCCCTTCCTAAATAAAAAGTCATTTTCGGTGGGATTAGTCTCAGAAAACACTGCAGCATCACATCAGGGAGGGTTATCCCGACTTAAAATCATCCCATGACTGGTTAAAGTAAAAGATCACCACCATCTAGAGCAGGTTGCAGATTTTCCAGTGTCTATCAAGTTTTGCACAATGACTCATCAATTTGAGTCAGGTGGTTTTGGAGCAGGGACACATCAAAAACCTGCAGGATTGTGGCCCCCGAGGACCAGAGCTGGACACCCCTGATCGAGAGGAAAGCTCTTACATACGTGAGATGGTCTTCATTTGGAAGTCAAGCTGTGTGATATTTTAGGAGGAGGTAAAAGGGAGCCGGACATGAACTTCCTCCCAGACTGAAGGCCGCCTCTGTCCTGAAAACACCAGAGCCCACCAAATGCAGGAGGTTTGAGAGTCGGATAGACGGGAGTGTGAGAATCCCTGAAAGCTGGAGACAGAGGAGGATGGCAGGTGAACAAGCAGCAAAGATTCGTACGAAATAAGAAACAAGGGGAGGAGTCTGGCACAAGGTCGAATTTCAGAGATGTCAGGAGGTTCGAAGGGTTTTGATGATGAGAAGTTGCAGTTTCGTCTTCTTTTCATCCAGATATGGCTGAGTTCTGTCAGGTGTGACTGCGATTACAGGACATGACACCGAGAGTTTGGAGGGAGCTTCAGTTTAACCCTGAAGTACGAGAACGAACATCACAAAGCCCGGCAGCACCGAAAACGCTCAAAGTCAATAAAGTTTCACAAACATTCAACTTATGAAGATCCCTTCTGCTAAATAATCCCATTTGTAACTTAGTTAACATGTCCATAACCTAACGAGTCACGTCATGAGACATATCAGTTTCACCAAGTTATTTATCTTTTTTTTTTTATCTTCCCGATTACCCCTCAACTAATTCTTTACACAGAAATGACTTTTATGAAGCTAAAACATAAAAAAGAAAGAAGGAAAATAGTTGCCATAATCGAGAAGAAGCTCGGAATGGAAAACAACTGGAAAACTGCAGGAGCGACTTTCATAGGAGCTTGAGCACCGTTTGGGATCAGTAAAAAAGAAAGGACCATGGTAAAAGCACCATAGAAGAAGACAATAAACGTGTAGTTACCCGTGGTGCAGTCATCGCTGCACCTGAGGCCACATGAAAACATCTTAATGTCTGAAAGAAGTTTGGCCACTGACGGCTGTACTTCACCCATCTTTACCACTAGATCAGTAATTGTTACACACTGGACCTTTAACGTGTGGACTGCAGTTTCTCTGTAAGCCTCAGAGTGTGCTTCTTCTTCAGGCCCTCTTACAGGTGGAGTTCCCCAAGGCTCTATTCTTGGACCAGTATTATTTCTATTTACATGCTCCCCTTCAGCTCCATATTAAGAAAATATGACATTTCTTTTCATTCATATCAGTGTCAGCTGACACTTGGATGTACCTCCAGCTGAAGCCCAATCACTCACTTTTACTTAAACTACTGTTTGACTGGCTCATGGAAATTAAAGCCTGGATGGTTCCATCTTCCTCCATTTCAACAAAGGACAAAACTCAAGCTGTCATCTGCGGGCAGAGCAGCAGCTGCAGGTCAACTTTTTCAGATCTTTGTAATGTGAACTTAAACCCACTTAAAATAAAAAGGTAATAAAATAAAATAAAGATTTTTGGTGTGATATTTGATTCAGTGGTAGAGGTCTTTTTTAAGCCGAAGCCCAGTATTATTTTAAACCCAGTATGGGACAGCTGGATCTCTAAAACTAATCTTTGTGTGTTTTATGGTTCAAGTCACAAGTTGACTAACTCTGCACACTTTGCATGGCTGCAGTTATTTAGTATTTTTTAATCACCACTAAATCAGTACCAGCACACCTGCTGTGCATTGTGATGTCGGCACACAGTACCTTGAGCAGAGTAGACCAGTTCGCTGTAGACTGTGGGGGGGATGATGGCGGCGGGCAGGTCCTGCAGGAAACCTCTGAGGGCATCAGTCAGACAAACAACATCATACTGGTCCAAATTCACTGAGACTGGATCTGAAAGAGGACACAGAGAGAAGGAAACTCTTATGATCTTCATCTCTGACCCAGACAAATGCTCACAGAGCTACAAGAAGGAAACCCAGTCAATGATTTTTCTTAGAAGTCTATAAAAAGCCGAAACCCGAGACTTTTAGAAGTTAAAAGACTCAGGCTGAAAGTGACCTGAGATTAACTGACAATGATCTGAGATGTGTGCAGACACTCATAGATCCGAAGCAATGAAAGCAAATGTCCACCACATTCCCGAACCCTGATCCGACCCCGTACCACCAGACACCTGATCCGACCCCGTACCACCACATTCCTGTAAGAACATTTCCACTAACAGGCCTGCTTCTATTAGATTAAAGCTAACGTAGTCAGTCATCACCTGGTTCAATTCTGACCTCCTACAAACCGACTGAAACGCTGCCTGACGGACCCTTTAACAGATAAACCTCTGCCATAAGACCAGAACCCTGATCCGACCCTCTACCACCAGAACCCTGATCCGACCCCGTACCACCAGAAACCTGATCCGACCCCGTACCACCAGAACCCTTGATCTGAACCCCGTACCACCAGGACCCTGACCAGTCTCTCAACCACCAGAACCCTGATCCGACCCTGTACCACCAGAACGCTGATCCGACCCTCTACCACCAGAACCCTGATCCGACCCCGTACCACCAGAACCCTGATCCGAACCCCGTACCACCAGAACCCTGACCAGTCCCTCAACCACCAGAACCCTGATTCGACCCCGTACCACCAGAACCCTGATCCGACCTTCTACCACCAGAACCCTGATCCGTCCCCGTACTACCAGAACCCTGATCCATCCCTGTACCACCAGAAACCTGATCCGACCCCTTAACCACCAGAATCCTGATCCGACCCTGTACCACCAGAACGCTGATCCGACCCTCTACCACCAGAACCCTGATCCGAACCCCGTACCACCAGAACCCTGACCAGTCCCTCAACCACCAGAAACCTGACCCGTCCCTCAACCACCAGAACCCTGATCCGACCCCATACCACCAGAACACTGATCCATCCCTCTACCACCAGAACCCTGATCTGACTCCGTACCACCAGAAACCTGAACCATCCCATAACACCAGAACCCTGATCTGTCCCTGTACCACCAGAACCCTGATCCATCCCTGTACCACCAGAGCCCTGATCCGTCCCCGTACTACCAGAACCCTGATCCATCCCTGTACCACCAGAAACCTGATCCGACCCCTTAACTACCAGAATCCTGATCCGACCCTGTACCACCAGAACGCTGATCCGACCCCATACCACCAGAACACTGATCCATCCCTCTACCACCAGAACCCTGATCTGACTCCGTACCACCAGAAACCTGAACCATCCCATAACACCAGAACCCTGATCTGTCCCTGTACCACCAGAACCCTGATCCATCCCTGTACCACCAGAACCCTGATCCGTCCCCGTACTACCAGAACCCTGATCCATCCCCGTACCACCAGAACCCTGATCCGACCCCGTACCGCCAGAAACCTGATCCGACCCCTTAACCACCAGAACCCTGATCTGTCCCGGTACCACCAGAACCCTGATCCTACCCTGTACCACCAGAACCCTAATCCGACCTCAAACTACCAGAACCCTGATCCGTCCCTGTACCACCAGAAACCTGATTCGTCCCTGTACCACCAGAACCCTGATCTGACTCCGTACCACCAGAAACCTGATCCGTCCCATAACACCAGAACCCTGATCTGTCCCGGTACCACCAGAACCCTGATCCGTCCCTCTACCATCAGAACCCTGATCTGACCCCGTACCACCAGAAACCTGATCCGACCGCTTAACCACCAGAACCCTGATCCGTCCCCGTACCACCAGAACCCTGATTCATCCCTGTACCACCAGAACCCTGATCTGACTCCGTACCACCAGAAACCTGATCCGTCCCATAACACCAGAACCCTGATCCGTCCCTGTACCAGCAGAACCCTGATCCGTCCACGTACCACCAGAACCCTGATTCGTCCCTGTACCACCAGAACCCTGATCTGACTCCGTACCACCAGAAACCTGACCCGTCCCTCTACCACCAGAACCCTGATCTGACCCTGTACCACCAGAAACCTGATCCAACCGCTTAACCACCAGAACCCTGATCCTTCCCCGTACCATCAGAACCCTGATCCGACCCCGTACCACCAGAACCCTGATCCTACCCGTACCACCAGAACCCTGATCTGACCCTGTACCAGCAAAACCCTGATCCATCCCTGTACCACCAGAACCCTGATCTGTCCCTCTACCACCAGAACCCTGATCTGACCCTGTACCACCAGAACCCTGATCCGTCCCATAACACCAGAACCCTGATCCGTCCCTGTACCAGCAGAACCCTGATCCGTCCACGTACCACCAGAACCCTGATTCGTCCCTGTACCACCAGAACCCTGATCTGACTCCGTACCACCAGAAACCTGACCCGTCCCTCTACCACCAGAACCCTGATCTGACCCTGTACCACCAGAAACCTGATCCAACCGCTTAACCACCAGAACCCTGATCCTTCCCCGTACCATCAGAACCCTGATCCGACCCCGTACCACCAGAACCCTGATCCTACCCGTACCACCAGAACCCTGATCTGACCCTGTACCAGCAAAACCCTGATCCATCCCTGTACCACCAGAACCCTGATCTGTCCCTCTACCACCAGAACCCTGATCTGACCCTGTACCACCAGAACCCTGATCCCTCCCTGTACCACCAGAACCCTGATCTGACCCTGTACCACCAGAACCCTGATCCCTCCCTGTACTACCAGAACCCCGATCTGACCCCGTACCATCACAGCATGGGGCTTTTGGATTTGTTCCTGACAACAGTCTGGATGCTCCTTTTGCTTTTTGCTCCCTCCCATCAAAGATGTGGAATACTGAGTGGTCTGACCACAGTCCAGGTCTGTGATGGTCCAGTCCAGATGCCTCCGAGTCCAGAGAAGTTGACACCGTCTCTAGAACTCTGGTCCAGGTGAACATGCAGCTTCTTTTCTGCTCAGTAAAGTCTAAAGTGACATCTGTGAATGTATCTCTGTACTGTTGAGCTGATGATGGTTTCCATGGTAACCCTTGTTCATGTGGTTCTATCAGCTGGTGATGATGGTGGTTCTGGATCCATCTGAGGGATCATAGACCTGAACAGATCTAAAACATTTCCCGCATGTTTTGCAGGAATCTGTTCATCTTAGACCTGCTCCCTCGTCCTGTACACTGAAACACCTCCAGATTCCTGAAACCTGGAGGGATGATTTTCTCACATTTCACATTCTCACAACTGGAGATCCTCTTAACATCTTTTACGCCTATTTGTCAGCCTAAAAAGTAAAAATGGATGTTTATTAACAAATAACTTGAAGCTAATGAGATTAAACATAAAATATGTCGGGTTCATACTGTCTGCAGTTAAATAAAAACTCAGATTTATGTTTTCTTTGTATTTGTGGTTGTAGATAAAAAAAGCAGCTGGATTCTGGGTCAGTGGTGATCTCATTGGCCAGAATGTCTCAGGTCTCATGGTCAGTGGTTTCTGGGAAGCGAGAAATCTTGTTAGTGAGCTGCTGATAACAAAGATGCTGAGACGTCTAACCCACAAACATGATTTACAACTCTGCCTTCTGCTAGACGCAACAGCTGATACGAGACTGTGTGCGACAGATTATGGAAGGACAAACCACATGTAGGACATTTTTTCTGTCCTCCATCTTTCACCTCAACCTTCCTCCTCTTCTCTACCTTCACTTGGCCTTCCACATTTATGCTCTTACCCTCCTTGCCCCAACTTCCCTGATTCTTCTTTCATCTTGACCTTTCTCCTGTTTATCTTTTCCCTTTAATCTTCCTACACTTTCTCGTCTTCCCCACCACCATCCTTCCCACTCCGCTCTTCTATCCCTCCCCCAGGCAGACCATAAACACCAAACCATCTGGAATCAAAATGCTTGTTACATCCCATTGATTCGCTTTTCTAACTACTACCTGAATAAACTCTGCCAATCACCAGAGGCTGTTAACATCAGTGGATGACCTCTTCACATCGCAGTGCACTGGCTTGTTTTGTCTCAGGGCTCATTCACACCAGTCCCTTTGCAGGAAAAGTCCGCTTTGTTTGGGGTATTGTGAATGCACAAACAAATTCTGATGTGAATCAAAAGAGTGGACTCCATCCGCCTACAAAAGCAGGTCTCTGTCCGTTTCAAGCGAACCAAAAACAGGAAGCACACCACAAAACAAAGTGCATTGTGCACTGTGTGCATTGTAACCTTTGACAGCTGTCTTAGCTGAAAGAAAATAGACTTGACCACTGAGCTCACCTGTGAGTCAAATCAGAGGTTACCATCTAAGTGCACCCCAAGATTTATTGCTGCAGATTTTAAATAATCAGTCAAAACCCCAGGTCAACTGGACCCTTGTAGGCATCACTGGGCCCAAATAGCAACACCTCAGTCTTTCTGTCGTTTAAATAAAGAAAATTAAATGACATCCAAGCCTTAATTTCTTCTACGAAATCAAATAATGGTTTTGCTGAGGATGCACTGTTTTTCATGGGAAAATAGATCTGGCTGTATAAAAGTGAAGGACATGCCAAGTTTTCCAAGAGCTGCACCGAGAGGGAGCAAGTAAAGAGAAAATAGAAGCGGTCCAAGAATGGAGCCCTGAGGAACTCCACATGAAAGGAGCAGAAGAGGACTCTGCAGCTCCAATCTGGACACTAAAACTCTGCTCGGTTAAATAAGATCTCAACCGCTGTGAAGCTCCACCCCGAATGCCAACCCAGTTCTCCAGGCGCCACAAAAGGATCTGATGGTCCACTGTGTCAAAGGCTGCTGGGGGGTCCAACAGTACCAAAACCACACAGTGACCCGAATCTGTGGTCATAAAAACATCATTATAAACCCTCAAAAGTTCAGACTCGGTACTGTGCAGTGTTTTAAAACCAGACTGGAACCATTCAAGGACCTTGTTTTTTTCCAGGAAAGAATGCAGCTGGGAGTACACAACTTTCTCCAAAACGTTAACAATGGAAGGAAGCTTGGCGATTGGCGTTGAGGTTTGATAGGATGATAGGAAGCGTCCATGACGAGCTTCTTAGTTATTGGTGTAACCATTGAATGTTTAAAACTTTCAGGTTAGGCTTAGGTTAGGTTAGTTAAGCTGCCATTAATGATATGGAGCACAGCTAAAGTGGGGAAGACCTCTTTAAAAAACAAGGGGGAATAGGATCATTGGGAGATCCAGCAGGCTTCATAAATCTTACTAGATCCTCCAGAAACTGCAGGGTAACCGGCTCAAACTGGTGAAAAACAGCAGAGCTGAAGTTGAACAGGGGGGAGGAAAAATAAGGGTCCTAATGCTCACAGCCTTGTTAATGAAAACAGTCTTTAAAAATTAAAAGTCTCAAAATCCTTACATATTTTAGTCAAACTGAATGAAAAAACTAAATATTTCAATTAATTTAGAGCCAATACTTGCAGACCCAGTAAATATTCCTGACTTTCCTAAAACCGCAACAGCTGTCTTTTTCTAATAAACAGACTCAGTAAAACCGCCTTGTTCACAGTGGGTCTGGTCCCGGTTTGATCCCAGTTTTAGCATTAGCATGGCTAAGTCAGCCGTTTATGGAAACTGTTCCATAAATGTCTCGTTCTTCTTCTGAATACCCACCATGAAAAATTCAGTCACTCCTTTCAGTGCCAAAACGTCTGCATTTAAAATGATGGCAGCCGACACAGTGCATGCTCTGCCCTGGGGGTGGAGCCCCATATGAGGAGATCCTGGAAGTATGACGGACAGAACTGAAAAAAACAGTAAAACACATGTGCATCTCCTTTTTCTTTTAGGTCTGGGTGATGTTTGAATCGCTAATCTATTGTTTTAGCATGGCGGAAAACATGCAGCCGGTCTGTAAAACGAAGGCTGGGTTAGGGTCATGTGTTAGTTAGGACTTCAAAGCGAGGAGGCAGACAGGCAGCCATGACAAAGAGAGGTTGTTAAGGACACATTTTGCTGAGACGAGATAGTCCGTCTTTCCCACGGAAACAGAAAAATGGCAGAATTGTTTGGTTGAACTGCACATGATTTCTTTTAAGTCACTGAGCTCATTATTTACAGCCATGAAGAATCAGATGAAAATAATCCTGAAAATGAGCAAAACATTATCAGGATTTAGCACAGAGTCCATTTTATCCCAAGATACAGCGGTTAAAACAACAGCTGTTTGATAGCAGAAAGCTTCCGACACGCTGGTGGTTTTTATCTAAACCAGATCTGGTTTTTATCTAAACCAGATCAGTCTTTAGCCTGCTGGGATTAACCCACGGCTCTTCCTCACATCTCTGCCGACATGGCGTGACGCAGCTGACTCTGCTCGGTCAAGTAACACAGCAACCAAACAGAAAGAGATGAGTTATTTAGTCATGTAATTCAGTGGCGACGACATTAACGAGGTGGAAGGGAGAGGCGTCTTCTTCTCCCAGTCTGTGAGAAAACACTCCTTAAACAGCCTCCTTGTTATCTGAGGGACTCTGGGAACACACCGAGTCTGTGGCCTGGACCCCAGCTGAAAGAGTTTCAATTTGAATCAAATTAACTCTCCAAATCAAATCTTCTAATCAAGTTTGATCCTCCAAAATTAAAGTTAGAGGACAGAATGTGTTGGCGCAGCTGCAGGAGGGTTTACACATGACGGAGATGCCGTCAGATGTGCTTCATCACCTGTGAGGACTAATTTATAAGAGTCATCGGTTAAACACGGCTCAACACGCCAGCGCTGACCCACAGTCAGCTGTTTCAGGCTCCTCTCTGCACAGAAAGTTTCCATGATGCTGGTTCTGACCTTCCTGTGCTTCCAGGCTGATGCACCAGTCGTGTGAAGAACACACATCGTTTCTATCTGCTGCACAAACTTCACCTTAGCTTTAACTTTAGCTCCCACAAAGACCAGAACCTGAAACATCCTGCTCTACCGTTTAGTAAATGGTGTAAATACACCTGGCTGAAGTGTTTAGCATGTAGTTACCTTTTACCATTTGTTTTATATGAACTGTTATCTCGTTTTGTTGAAAAACACTCTTATTATATTTATTACTGTCGGAAGGAAAAGAATAAATTTTCTTACTTTTTTCTTAGTGGAAGACGAGATGAGATGCTGCTCTCGACCCTTTGGAGTACATTCTAAAGCATGGTCTCTCCGTAAAGATAACACTGAATTCTGCTTTCACATGTTTTTAACTGTAACTTGCATGTAGTTATTGATTTGTCTTCCAACTTTGTTATTTAGCTGCAAAAATGACTATTTTATGTGTAGTTTACAGTCAGTGTCCATCTGGAGACTCCACTAGGGGGCGCAGTAGAGAACTGAAATAGTTACTGTATATGGAAGACGTAAACAAAACAATAAACATAGCGACACTATCAGAGGGAAGTTTTTGGTACATTTTGATGTCATAGCAACAAAGAAACAAGCCGTTAAAAACAGCAGTGATGTGGTGGATGGTACGTAAGGCCCTTACAACAAGCACACCATGCTTTGTGGAACTTCCCGCCATCTTACCCCTGTCCATCGCTGGTCCCTACGCCGCTAGCTGTTGCTCGCGAACGGGAAGCCTTCATTTCTGAGAACATGCACAAACAACACGAACAAAAGCAAAACACATGAAGCAGCCATGATCATTCAGCCTGAAGGCTTTAAAGAGAAATAAATTCATTTTAATTACTTAATGTTCTGATTCACTCACCATCCACTCATCATCACTTCCTGTTAACACTAATATCTAACCAGCCAATCACCTGGCAGCATCTAGTCATGTAGACATGTTTAGGACAACTAGCTGAAGACCAAACTGAGCATCAGGATAAGGAACAAAAGGGGATTTAAGAGACTTTGAACGTGGCATGGTTGTTGGTCTGAGTATTTACTAGGATTTTCACCCACAACCATCTCCAGGGTTTCCAGAGATGGTCTGAAGAAGAGAAAATATGCAGCGATCAGCAGTTGTCTGATCTGATGAGTCTCCATCTCAGCTCCACATTCAGATGCTAGGCTCAGAAATCAGTGGAAACATCATGAAAACATGGATCCATCCTGGCTTGGATCAACGGATCTCCTTCCCCTTCAGGCTGAGTATTGTTGCTGACCATGTCCATCCTCAGATCATCTCCACCTGCTTTCTAGAACATGACGATGACTCAAGCTAAATGGCTAACATCTGTTAGCTAGCATGTCAGCCTTCACCTCTTCCAGGTGTTTTTCTGTGCTGACGCCTAATTAGCCAAAATATGAGATTGTGAAACTTTGAACTTATGATAAGAATTGTGCTAGCAGGCTGCAGATTTTTGGCCTTAAAATAGATTATTGATTTTCACTTCATGTTCGACAGGCTGCAGCCCCCACGACCCTGAACTGGGTAAAGTGGTTATAGAGGAGGATGGACCTTATGTACACATCTGAGTGTTGACACATTGGCAGGTTGAGGAGGATTTTATTTATCTTCCTCTCAGAGCATCCTCACCCATCACCTCACAGCTGATCAACAGCCTTCATCTCCAGGATGATTCCTCTTTTTATCAACTCCACGTTCCTCTTTGTCTTTCATGTTTTACTGATCCTCTTGTCCTCTCTCTGCTTACCTCATCAACTAAACACACTCATACACACCGCCAGTTCAGTTTCACACGTCCTCCATCAGTTTATCAAAGTCTGGTCTGAAGGTGGATGAGATGAGATGAGACGAGATGAGATGAGATGCTGACTGGCCTGGATGCGACTCGCCGTGTTAGACGAACATAGATAAAGATCCTATTCTACTTCCTGCTGGATGAGCACACGGCTTCAGGAAGCAGAACCTCCAGTTATCAGACCCTCTCTGTGGAACCGGCTCCCAGTCTGGCTTCAGGTATCAGACCCTCTCTCTACCTTCAGATTATCTTCTAACTTTCCTTCCTCATAAATCTTATAGCAGGTCTGGCTTGGTGACCCTGATCCATCCTTTAGTCCTGCTGCTATCAGCCGAGGCTGCTGGGGGACGTCCCATGATGCACTGGGCTCCTCTCTGCTGGAGGACGTCCCATGATGCAGTGGGCTCCTCTCTGCTGGGGGACGTCCCATGATGCAGTGGGCTCCTCTCTGCTGGGGGACGTCCCATGATGCAGTGGGCTCCTCTCTGCTGGGGGACGTCCCATGATGCAGTGGGCTCCTCTCTGCTGGGGGACGTCCCATGATGCAGTGGGCTCCTCTCTGCTGGGGGACGTCCCATGATGCACTGGGCTCCTCTCTTTACTCTCCATGTAGAAACATCTAATGTTGTTCATTTGTGTTTCTCTTCTTCTTCCTCAGCAGGAATCCCTGGATCAGAGTTCTGCTGCTAGTTCACCCCTCCTTCCTGTCCTCTCCTCCAGGAAGATGGCCGTCCTTGCTGGTTCTGGTTCTGATGAAGGTTTTCTTTCCTGGTTCCAAAAAAGATTTTATGTTCTCTCTGAGATGTGAAGTGTGGGATTCTGTTATTTATATATATATATATATATATATATATATATATATATATATATATATATATATGTATATTTAACTTCCTGCCAATATCTAACTAGCCAATCACGTGGCAGCATGTAGACGACTTGCTGAAGTTCAAACTGAGCATCAGAATGAGGAAGAAAAAGGATTTAAGAGACTTTGAACGTGTTCGCTAAGAGAATCAACTGTTTGCCATTAAACAGGGACCTTAATAAAGTTTCTGGACTTTTTACCTGTTAAAGGAACAATCGATCACTAACGAGTAAGCACCTGATATGGGCACATGTTTTTAACCTCTGGTCAAAGCTCAGGACAGAAAAACTGGGAGGAAACCAGCAGAAAATGTAGTTTAAGGTCATTTCAGGACAGAACATTCAGTCTGTTTCCTTTATTCGGATGTACAGGTACAGCAGATCTATAGAGGCCACATGTCAGACGTAAAAGAATGAAGTACCTCATCTTTTCCGACTACCATCTGCTTTGTGTCTCCGTGTCACTCAAGGCCGAAACAGCCAGAAGAAAGACATGCTCTGAACTTCAGCCCCGGGAAGTTTGAAGGACAAAATCAATCCTCTGTTCAAGCACAATGACGGCAGTGTGGTTAAATCAGATAAAGCTGCACTTGAATGCAACACACAAACCCTGAGCTGGTCCGTGTGCATGGCGTGTTTGTCTGTTTCAGACGGCGTGTATGCGTGCCCCTGCAGCAGCATTCCAATAAGAATCTCATTAAACTACAAAAGCTGTGTGATCATCTGCTCCTGCCAGCACATCAGATTCAGCCCAACAAGCAATTTTCAGGGAAAAACTGCGACACAATCCCGCTGCTTCGTGGAAATGTTGCTCCTTGCTAATCCAATAGCAGTGATTAAACTAAAGCAGAGAGTTAAATATGGAGGGGTAGAATTAGCTGTCAACAAATAAAGATTCTCATTTAAATCTGTGCCGTTGGGGAGACGAGCTGCCACCGTGCCAAGCAGCGCCCCTGGAATTAATCAGCGGCGGCGTCTGGAGGGGGGGAAGCATTATTAGACCCAACGTGGCAGCAGGCTGTGTTTCTGCTAACACCTGATGAAGTTATCTCCACGAGCCGATGTTAGAGTTTGATCCAGATTCAGTTTTCTCACTTGGATTTTATATATAAACTGAGATAATGGAGCTTAAACTGAAGGATGTGTGTTTCTGTTAAATGTTCAGCTTCTTTATGCCACAGACCAGAAGCAGGAGAATGAAGACGTCCCAGCAGATGATCCGATCCGGTGTGAGCTAACATGTGACACGCTTGGGGGGAACCAATCCACCTGTAGATCCTTCCCTCACTCCTGAACAAGACCCCGACATACTGGAACTCCTTCACATGGCGTCATTCCCGACCCAGAGCGAACACTCCACCCTAATCCAGTTCCAGGTTCTGGTTCTGGATCCAGTGGTGCTGATTGAAAATGGTTCTCCTGGTCCTCCTGAGTCCATGTGTCTGTACTGATCTGTGGTGCTTTTCCAAAGCTTGGGGATGTGGTTTGCACGTGTGGGGGTGTCTGCATAGAAAGGCGTGAGTCGTCTGGGACCAGCTGGGTAACTTTCTAATGAAATATATTCACATCATTATGGCGTCTTTGTTTTTATGTTTTTTATAAAACAGGACATGATGCAACCCATGGTGTACAAGAAAAACATGCTTCCCACTTTCTAAAACATTCATTTAGGATTCATTTTACATTTGTTATAGGGAAATAAACTACTCAGACATTCTAAATAGATCCAAACAGTCCCTATTAGGACATTTTGGTCTGGGTCAAAACTGACCTGAATCAGACTGTGAAGGTATAAAATTCTACCAGAAAGTCGCGTTCAGAGGAAAACAGGCCGAAGGGTCACAGGTCTGCTGATTTATGAGGAAACTCCTCAGCACTCCTCAGAGATGAAGACGGGACAGATAAAATCTAGGAGAGAGGTCAAGACAAGTTTCGGACCATGAAAAAGGCTCGTTGGCCGTGTGACGCCTGTTCTCGGAGGAAAAATCAGCCGTCAGACTGCAGCAGCTTTTCTGGGACAACTGGACGAACGCTACGCTGACCTCGGGGTGAACTCCTGCTTCGAAGGTCATGCCATGCAGATGAACTTTGAATCCTACGACATAAACCAGAAACATCAAATAAATGCAGAAATACCATGAGAGCAACACAAAATGGGACATGGATTACAACTAAAAGGCCTGCTTGGTTCTAAGCTTCTTGGCCAGATATAATGAAGCCATGTGTTGTCGGCCATGTGCAGCGTACCTGATGGGTACTTACAAGGTTAAGCCTGGATTATTTTTTCTAGATGTTCCTTATACAGTAATCCCATCCATGTAAAGACCCAAACCTACAGTGTGCTAGTCCATCTTTAAATACTTAATTATTCCACTACAAGTGAATTGGCCCTCATTAAAAACTGCCTGTAAATGTGAAGAAAACCAATCATTTTTTCTAAAAAAAAACCAAACAAGCGAGGCAGCAGATTTATTGCTGCTTCCAGCATCATGACGGGAAGCCGGGAGGAAAAGTTCAAGTTTTCTGATTCACGATAAAAACAATCTGTGAAGGTCCTGAAATCAGGTAACGGGAAAATTTGAGAAAATTCCAGTAAAATTCCACTAAAGTCCATTCCATTCAATTTTTTCTGCAGGGGCGGTGGCCTAGTGGTTACAGAGGTGGTCCGGCAACCAAGGTAAAAACCACTGTGGGACTAATGAAGGATTATGAAGGTCTGGTAGCGGGTCGACCACACCCAGGTTTTTATTCTAATCCTAGCATCTAATGCAAGCTGTGAGACTGAAGCTGGAGATCTACAATCTTTCGGATCATTTCTGGTCTTTTTGTCAGTGTCGACATTGATGCCGTTACTTTCCACCCCTTAAAAGAAAACCACAGTGTGGTACTTTATGGCTAAATCAATATGAAATATGACTAAAACTCATGAAAACAAATACATAAAAGAAAAAAATAATTTAATGAGAACATGAACCAAACATTTTTGAAGGATCCTAAAAATAGTTAATACTACAAACTCATAGAAAACAAGGGCCGAATCTTAAACAGAGAGAAGTTTTCTGCTCTAGAACCTTCTGCTGGACTCCGGCTACTAGAATCGCATGGTATGGAAAACCGGGAACAAACACCCGGGGCTCCTTTCTGTACGTCTGATCCAACTGGTTTCCATGAGCCGGTATAAACCAGCGCCCGGCACTGGAACTGGGATCCCGCAGGTCTGGGAACTAAACAAGTCCTGCGGGAACAGACGGTTTGGAGGTTGTACTGATCGGGAACACCGGGTCCTGAATTTGTAGTCGAAGGAGGGCGAAACAAAAAGAAAGCTGCAAAGTGAGATTTTTTTTAATGATCATGTCTTTCAGTTTATAAAAACCCTAAAAATCACAATCTCAGAAAATTAGACGCAGTGTAGACCTGCATATGAACCCAGGTCTCGATCTAGACCTGCATATGAACCCAGGTCTTGATCTAGACCTGCATATGAACCCAGTTCTCGGAATAAAGTACCTGGAGGATTGTAAACAAAATGTTTTCATCATTTGACTCACTGGACAACATGGAATCAGCAGCAACACATTTTTGTCACATGATATGCACACTTCTGACACGTCTGACACTTCTGACACGTCTGACACTTCTGACACGTCTGACACGTCTGACACTTCTGAAGGGGAATCCGGTAAATACCGTAATGTAAGATAAAACTACGAGTGACTTCAGAGGTGGAGACCGATGCTGTGACTTATTGTGTGGCCAAAGACATCGTTATCGTCTGTGATATCGCTATGGAGATATTTTAGAAAAAAAATGTTTTCTGGCGATATCGCCCACATTGCATCGTATCTGGGAAGATTTCAGTCGGTTGGGGAGTTTATCGGTTCAGACTTTAATCATCAGCAGGTCAGATCCAGAGTCCTTTACCCTGATGAGCATCAAGTCCTCAGAACAAACCAGAAGCTGACATCGAAACCGGGCTAATGTTTGCAGGCTGTGTGTAGATGTATGAGTGTCCCTCAGCAGATTCATATAAGCCTCCTCTAAACACAACTAAAACAACCTTCTAACTACGTGGAAAAAGATCTGGAAGATCGCTGGGAGTTATTTAACATTTAAAGACATTATAAAAGTCCTGGTTACTGCAGCTGCTTCTACTCACACTTCACTGCAGCTTTAATGCATCCGATTCAGCCCGATCTGTAGCACATTTTACAACACACAGTTTTTATCACCTGGCTTTTACCAAGGCCATGTTTGCTTGTGAGTGAGTGGAAAATGTTTCTCTAAAAGATTTAGTTCTTGTTTATCTGGTGATCTGATAAAGGCAGGAAGAGTCGGAGTCTGCGAGATGAGGGACGTAAAACGCTTCGGTCCTCGTTGACCTTTGAGTGGAGTTTCCAGGTTCAGTGTGTTATCGCTGAGTTCAGTCTGAATCATGTGAATTTGTTCTGTTGTTGATTTTGGGTTTTTTGTGAGGAGGAGTCGCTGCTTTCATGTTTGTTTGCATGAACTCGCTCACCTCTCCATCCTCCCATCTGTCCTAGGCATTCCTCACACTCTGATACCACAACATGGACTCAGCGAGATGCAACCGGAGGATGCAGAGCCAGAAAGTAGAGAATAAAACACAAAGAGGCAAGAAAGAAGTGGAGAATCTGCCAGGAACAAACAGATGAGAGGCTGCAGACAGACGGAGGGTTCATCCAGAGGCCTGAATTTAATATTAGCTCAGACAGAATAGGCATTAAAGGATAAATGAGCTCCTCTGAACAGTCACACAGATCCACACTCAGAATCCTGCTTCCATCCAAACCGCTTATGTTTCACTTTTCATTGTCACGTTGAAAAACCTGCAATTTCTAAGTTCTAAGTTTCTAAGTGCAAAAAACAACTAAATTTGCCTCCGTGGTTCTAAAGTCTGAGTAGAAACAGTGTTTTTTGTGGTAATATCATTATCTGAAGGTTCTTCCTACAAGCAGCAAAATGATGCTCTGAAGGTCATTTCAACTCTTTAAAGCTTGACCCAAAAAGAAAAACGGGGAGAAAAATCCATTGGTTTAAATCTGAAGTCTTTATTTGGCCCTTTAACAACATGCAAAAAAATGAACAACCACAATTTTTCTGTATTTACTGTTGCTGAGTTGTCCACTAGGGGGCAGAAGAGAAGTATCATAATGTGGTGTTACCATGAAGTGATGAAAAAAGTCCCAGAAACTGTTTGTATCGGTAGTACATACGACGGCATCAACAGGTTAAAGCAGGAAGAAGAAGACGTGACTCCATAAATCATAACGAAGACATCAATCTGCACCCGATGATGTCACTTCTACACCTGAGAACATCAGCAGCACCATCCTCTTCATCGGGTCCGCCTTCTAGTACCGGGTCGTCCTCTTCATCGGGACCACCTTCTAGTACCAGGTCGTCCTCTTCATCGGGTCCGCCTTCTAGTACCGGGTCGTCCTCTTCATCAGAACCGCCTTCTAATACCGTGTCATCCTCTTCATCAGGACCACCTTCTAGTACCGGGTCGTCCTCTTCATCAGGACCGCATTCTAGTACCGGGTCGTCCTCTTCATCAGGACCGCCTTCTAGTACCGGGTCGTCCTCTTCATCAGAACCGCCTTCTAGTACCGAGTCATCCTCTTCATCGGGTCCACCTTCTAGTACCGGGTCGTCCTATTCATCAGAACCGCCTTCTAGTACCGAGTCATCCTCTTCATCGGGTCCACCTTCCAGTACCGTGTCATCCTCTTGATCGGGACCGCCTTCTAGTACCGGGTCGTCCTCTTCATCAGGACCGCCTTCTAGTACCGAGTCATCCTCTTCATCAGGACCACCTTCTAGTACCGTGTCATCCTCTTCATCGGGACCGCCTTCTAGTACCGGGTCGTCCTCTTCATCAGGACCGCCTTCTAGTACCGAGTCATCCTCTTCATCGGGTCCACCTTCCAGTACCGTGTCATCCTCTTCATCGGGACCGCCTTCTAGTACCGGGTCGTCCTCTTCATCAGGACCGCCTTCTAGTACCGGGTCGTCCTCTTCATCGGGACCGCCTTCTAGTACCGTGTCATCCTCTTCATCAGGACCACCTTCTAGTACCGGGTCGTCCTCTTCATCGGGACCACCTTCTAGTACCAGGTCGTCCTCTTCATCGGGACCGCCTTCTAGTACCGGGTCGTCCTCTTCATCAGGACCGCCTTCTAGTTCCGGGTCGTCCTCTTCATCAGAACCGCCTTCTAGTACCCAGTCGTCCTCTTCATCAGAACCGCCTTCTAGCACCGGGTCGTCCTCTTCATCAGAACCACCTTCTAGTACCGGGTCGTCCTCTTCATCGGGTTCACCTTCTCGTACCGGGTCGTCCTCTTCATCAGAACCGCCTTCTAGCACCGGGTCGTCCTCTTCATCAGAACCACCTTCTAGTACCGGGTCGTCCTCTTCATCAGGTCCACCTTCTAGTACCGGGTCGTCCTCTTCATCAGAACCGCCTTCTAGTACCGGGTCGTCCTCTTCATCAGAACCACCTTCTAGTACCGGGTCGTCCTCTTCATCAGGACCACCTTCTAGTACCGGGTCGTCCTCTTCATCGGGACCGCCTTCTAGTACCGGGTCGTCCTCTTCATCGGGACCGCCTTCTAGTACCGAGTCATCCTCTTCATCGGGACCGCCTTCTAGTACCGGGTCGTCCTCTTCATCAGGACCGCCTTCTAGTACCGAGTCATCCTCTTCATCGGGTCCACCTTCCAGTACCGTGTCATCCTCTTCATCGGGACCGCCTTCTAGTACCGGGTCGTCCTCTTCATCAGGACCGCCTTCTAGTACCGGGTCGTCCTCTTCATCGGGACCGCCTTCTAGTACCGTGTCATCCTTTTCATCAGGACCGCCTTCTAGTACCGGGTCGTCCTCTTCATCAGGACCGCCTTCTAGTACCGTGTCGTCCTCTTCATCAGAACCGCCTTCTAGTACCGTGTCATCCTCTTCATCGGGACCACCTTCTAGTACCGGGTCGTCCTCTTCATCGGGACCACCTTCTAGTACCGGGTCGTCCTCTTCATCGGGACCGCCTTCTAGTACCGGGTCGTCCTCTTCATCGGGACCGCCTTCTAGTACCGGGTCGTCCTCTTCATCAGAACCGCCTTCTAGTACCGGGTCGTCCTCTTCATCAGAACCGCCTTCTAGCACCGGGTCGTCCTCTTCATCAGAACCACCTTCTAGTACCGGGTCGTCCTCTTCATCGGGTTCACCTTCTCGTACCGGGTCGTCCTCTTCATCAGAACCGCCTTCTAGCACCGGGTCGTCCTCTTCATCAGAACCACCTTCTAGTACCGGGTCGTCCTCTTCATCAGGTCCACCTTCTAGTACCGGGTCGTCCTCTTCATCAGAACCGCCTTCTAGTACCAGGTCGTCCTCTTCATCAGAACCACCTTCTAGTACCGGGTCGTCCTCTTCATCAGGTCCACCTTCTACTACCGGGTCGTCCTCTTCATCAGGTCCACCTTCTAGTACCGGGTCCTCCTCTTCATCGGGACCGCCTTCTAGTACCGTGTCATCCTCTTCATCAGGACCGCCTTCTAGTACCGGGTCGTCCTCTTCATCAGAACTGCCTTCTAGTACCGGGTTGTCCTCTTCATCAGGTCCACCTTCTACTACCGGGTCGTCCTCTTCATCAGGTCCACCTTCTAGTACCGGGTCCTCCTCTTCATCAGAACCGCCTTCTAGTACCGGGTCGTCCTCTTCATCAGAACCGCCTTCTAGTACCGGGTCGTCCTCTTCATCAGGTCCACCTTCTAGTACCGGGTCGTCCTCTTCATCAGAACCGCCTTCTAGTACCGGGTCGTCCTCTTCATCAGAACCGCCTTCTAGCACCGGGTCGTCCTCTTCATCAGAACCGCCTTCTAGTACCGGGTCGTCCTCTTCATCAGGACCGCCTTCTAGCACCGGGTCGTCCTCTTCATCAGAACCGCCTTCTAGTACCGGGTCGTCCTCTTCATCAGGTCCACCTTCTAGTACCGGGTCGTCCTCTTCATCAGAACCGCCTTCTAGCACCGGGTCGTCCTCTTCATCAGAACCACCTTCTAGTACCGGGTCGTCCTCTTCATCGGGTCCACCTTCTAGTACCGGGTCGTCCTCTTCATCAGAACCGCCTACTAGCACCGGGTCGTCCTCTTCATCAGAACCGCCTTCTAGTACCGGGTCGTCCTCTTCATCAGAACCGCCTTCTAGTAACGGGTCGTCCTCTTCATCAGAACCGCCTTCTAGTACCGGGTCGTCCTCTTCATCAGGTCCACCTTCTAGTACCGGGTCGTCCTCTTCATCAGAACCGCCTTCTAGTACCGGGTCGTCCTATTTATCAGGTCCACCTTCTAGTACCGGGTCAACCTCTTTATCAGGTCCACCTTCTAGTACCGGGTCGTCCTCTTTATCAGGTCCACCTTCTAGTACGGGGTCGTCCTCTTCATCAGGTCTGTCTTTCGGTACCGAGAACTGGATATTGTCTCTCTTTCAGACCATTCTCTGTGAGAAAATGCCAGTAGATCAGCAGTTTCTGAAATACTCAGACCAACATTCCTGGACATAAATAAAGATTAGTAGAAATCATTCAGTCTGAACTCGGTTAAAGACCTCTGAGACTAATATGCAGTTTGGTGGTGAGAGAAACAGAGAAAAGAGAATAAAAGAAGTCAAAAAGCTGAACTCAGCGTGTCTGTTTCCAACAGACGGTGAAGCAGCGGGTATGGGCTCAGTCGCTCATGTTACAGGACAACATATGGCAGAGAAAAGCGTCTGAGACAGGAAGTGAGCACACGGAGGGAAGAGGTGAACGGGTTTGACATGAAGACGTTCACACGGAGCAGATAAAGCTTCACCACACCATGACGATGGCTGTGCTGAACTTTTCTGGATTAACTGTTCCCCACCACCACGTGGCGGTTCCACTCTGCATCCTTGTTTGATAGTGTTAGAAAAAAGTCTAATTCAACCCCAAACCATAAACCACATGCTGCTGGATAAACCTGGTTAACCATAAAAAGGCAACACAGATTTTTGAAAAAATTTCTACTTTATTCTAGTTTATTCTAGTTAATTCTAGTTAATTCTGGTTTATTCCAGTCAAATGAACCAACATGTGATGTTGTCTGAGAATTTCCACAGTTTAAATGTGAGCTAAGCTCTAAAGACCTTAAAAGTTGGTCTATGTGCTGTTATTTGTCCGTCTAAGATGTTCAGGAATGATTTCATCTGTGAATCAGCACCTGATCTCTGGAACTATCTGCTGCTTCAGCACGACCAAGCAGATGGAAACATGGAAGTCAAGAAACAACCTCAGGCGTATCTACTAAAGTTCTCTACTGTTTGGACGTTTTGTCCACATGGAACCGGCACATTTTTTAACCTGGGTCCCAAAGAGAAAAAATCTGATAACACCACCGTTTCATTCCCATGTTTACAATCCAAATGGACACCAAAACATGTATGACCCAAATATGGTCCTGACTTACGGTGTTGACTGAATGTGAGTGTAGCTGCCACATGTCACATGACCACCACTCGTAGCCCACAAGGAAAGGCTTCCCATATTAGGACCACTTCTGGCCCACAAACTACTTGCTGTAATCCATGTCCAGACCCACAACTGATATCTGGTCCACATGTGGCCCACAGGAGACTTACCATATTCCAAGCCAGGCTGGCAACTGGCATCTGGTCCACTTCTGGCCCACACAACCTGCCAGTGCCAGAACTGAGCCATAAATGCAAGAAGTAGGCTGGATTTGTCCCAAACTGCTATCTGGGTTGTTGCTGAAACCGATGACACCATAGCACCATCCCTTTCTTTCCCCGCACACCAAACCCCGCCTACACCAGTTCCTGAGCATGCTCCATGTCTTCTTTTCTGTTTTTGGTTTATTTCTGTAGCAGCATTACAGAGCCACTTACAGGTCTGGAAGATGTACTGCAGCGTTTGTAGTCGTTTATGTGGGCGCAGACGTTTCTGGAAATTATTCTGTCTTTGTGGAAAACTTCGGTTTTGCCTTCATGTGGATGTAGCTTCGGGCTGAGAATATTCCTGCTTGTAACCATGTGTCAACCAGCTCCTCCGTTGGGGTGATTGTTCTCATATTTGCTTGTGAACTATGGTTGTTAATGCAGGATTCCACCAGGGGGCGCGCTAGAGAAATGAGACCCGTTGCAGGATGTAAACAAAACAATAAATATGGTGACAACAGAAAGAACATATTCACCACACCCTGATGAGGAGGATGTCTGAGGATGAGCCCAGAATCAGAGCAAAGCTCCAATCTAAATAAACCAACACAACATCAGGTTTGAATCCACGTCTGGATTCAGGATTCGACTCAGCTGTCGTACATTTCCCCGTAGTTAAAGCTCAGACTTGTATCAGCGCTCTGAGGAAAAATGGTTTCACACTGAAACGAGTGTTTTGGTTGCAACACAATGAAAAATCAGCAGAAAACACCAGAGATTCTGAAGGGCCATCAAGAATGAAGAGATTTTTAGTGAAGTTTGTTTTATTTTTCTCAGGTTTCAGCAGCAAATTCTACATGTGTGTTAAAATTCGAAGGCTCTTTAAGTAAAACACCAACATGAATAAAACAGCTGATCTGCTGCAGGAGGAGGAGGAGCTAAGGTGCAGCTCTAGACACATTCACCACGTCTTTGTTCACCAACATGTTGATGATGGAGAGTCGGACGGCTGGGTGAAGCTGAATTAAACCCTAACACTACTCTGAAGATCAGGAGGAAACCTGCAGAAATCTTCCTTCGTCTCTCAGATGGGAGAAAAAGGCTGCAGAGGAGAAAAACAACCTTTTCCTCCTCGCTGCGAAGAACAGCGGATGAGTTTGGAGACAAAGAGACTCTCCTCTGCAGCCAGAAGCTTCCATCCATTTCCACCTCACGTCCGTCGTTCGTGGACGTGCGTTGGACTGAGCGCGTGCAGTCACACATCCCCGCTCCCAGGCTGGCTGTAAAAACCATGGCGTCTCATAGGTTACTGACAAGCACCAGAGCAAGATGATGACATCACCTCTGACCAATAGCAAGGCAGAGACTGGGAGACAAGTGGCAGGACAGACGGTGAGAATGGAGGGATGAGATGGAAGATAAAGATGGAGAGATGGAGCAGAGGAGCATTTTAATTTGTGATTTGCTGAAGTCAGCGGCTTCTGTCAACGAGGTGGCGAAGGAAGAAAATGCAGGGTGATGAATGAGTGAATAAAAGAGGCAGAGGAAGAGAGTGAAGGCGAGAAAGGAAGACGGAGGGAGAGTGAGGACTACATAAAAGAGGTGCAGTGAAATAAAAGATCATTTAATGGTTCCACTGCTGCAGATTGCCTGATGGGTTATTAGAGGCAAGCAGTTAATGGATTGGATGGGAGGATTAAAGTCTGTCTCCATCTATCTGAGGGGATCCGAAAGAGGGATGAAAAAGAGGAAAGCAGTGGAGAGGGTCTTCATTACATCTTCTAAAGTTTGAGGAATTATTGCAAAATAATACATGCTTATCAATGGCTTATTGATCAGTGAGCGACATCACAAACAGCCACCTCTGCTGGGACGAGTCCATGAGTGTGAAGACAAGCATGAAGTCAGGAGCACGATCAGGTGTTAACATTCATCCAATCGGCATCAGGACTGATCAAGCAGGAATCTCGAGCAGTCTCCTATCTGCTCTGCTTCCACAGGAATTCAGGGGGTTATTGATCAGCCGGGAGCTGCTGATCACTGATCTGAATAACTGATCATCATCAGTCTGAGATCTATGAAAGGTTCAGATTCATTTAGGTGTGTTAACACAATGCCAAGGAGGAAAGACATCAGCAATGGTCTTAGAGAAGCAACTGTTGCTGCCCATTAATCTGGGAAGGAAGGAAGGAAGGAAGGGAGGAAGGGAGGAAGGGAGAGCCCAGACACCCTGAAGAGGAAACTCATTTCAGCTGCATGTATTCATTTCGTTTACTACCCACAGCTGTGAGGGTAGGGATGTAGATTGACCAGTAAAGAGCTTTTCCTTCAGCTCAGCTCCTTCTTCCCCACGACGAACCGATGCAGAGTCCGCATCACTGCAGACGCCACACCAATCCTCCCGTAGATCTCCTGCTCCATCCTTCCCTCACTCCTGAACAAGACCCTGAGATGCTTGAACTCTCCACTCTCCGGCTCGGAGAGGACTCTCCACCCTTTTCCAGCTGGTGAAGGTGGTGATCCTCATCCCAGCCGCGCCACACTTGACTAAGAACTGCTCCAGTTAGAGTTGGAGATCTCAGCCCACTGAAACCAACAGTATCACATCATTTACAAAAAGTTGAGGACCAATCCCGAGTCCACTAACCCAGATGCCCTAAACATCTCAGCTGATCCTAGAAATTCAGTCTGTAAAAGTTATGAAAATTTATAACGTCATTTCCAAACTATCTGGAGTCCATAATTCTACAGATAGAAAACTTTCAGGACAGCAGTCAATTTTCCCAGGAGGGGACGTCTCAGCTAGTTGAGTCAAGAATCAGGCCTTGCAATGCTCAGATAAACTGTTAAAAACAGAGTAGCTCCATCTCAGTTAGCAGGTTAAGAGTTGAACGTCATGACTGTTCAGGGAGAAAAAGACTGAACCCGTCTGGCTAGATAGGAACGGGTTTCAAGAGAGAGAAAACTTGTATAACGCTTCAAGATTTTTAACTTTGAATGCAGATTTTATGTAAAAATGTGCTTATTTGTGCAGCTTATTTCTTTAAAAAGGTTTAAAAGTTACTGAACTTGTGGTCATGCAGCAGTATTTTTAATATAAGAGTCTGAGTACACTACTCTTAATTTAGATTAGATTTAGATTAGAAAACCTTATTTAAACATAATGACAAATATATAAAACACAAAAATAAAATAAAATGCATGACCAAAACAACAACAACAACAAAAAAGAAAATATAAAAACATTAAAGAAAACAATATCTCCTTACAGAATATGATTTTTTTATGAAACTTAATAATAGTCACGCTAACAAAAATGCAGTAATAATAATAATAGTGATATCCATATAGTGTCATTATCCTTATGTTACATAATCTATATGCTTACAAGAATCAATTACATTGATCAAGTTATGCAGTAATAATAATAATAATAATAAGTTTCATTCTTGAATTTTGCATGCAACATTATTCATCGTGATTAACTGCAGGAAATCGTGTCATTAAATGCAGTTAATCATGCTATCAATCATGATGCAATTATTTGCAGAAAATCAATGGAAAACATGCAGTTAATCATGATTTTACCCACGAATAATCATGTGAATGATGATTATGAAACTCAACCGATCAGTTATGAATATCATTAAATTGATCACAAATTTAATCCTAATTAAACGATTAATCACAGTTAATCAGAAAATCAAATTGCATTTAAATCATTGCAGATTTAAATCTTTAAATTGCATTTTTTTTTTTCCAGAAATTAATGTAATTAATCGTGATTAAAAATTTTATTGAGGCCCGGCACTATTTTTTTTAATTTTCTTTTCTTTTTTTTCTTTTTTTTTTAAATTTATTTTCTTATTTCTATTAAGCTACACCACGCTGTGATGCGATATGCTTCAATATGATATGATGTGATACAATAAAATAAGTTGCGATGCAGTGTCATACAATACAGTGTAATACAATACAAGGTAATGTGATATGTTGTGGTACAATATGATAAAATACTATATGATACAATACAATGCGAAAAAATACTATGTGATACAATATGACATGATACAATGCAAAATGACAAGATATGATACGATATATAACAATCTGATATGATATATGATGAGATATGATACAATACGATACGATACAATGACATGTGATACGATTCAATATGTTACGATGCTGTGTGATGCAATGCGATATGAAGTGATACTATACAATGTGATACGATACATTGCAATGAGATATGATGTGATACAATGCAATATGATGCAATATGATGTGACACGATGCGATAAAATACAGTTTATTATCCCTATAGGGAAATTTGTACTTGGACTTAAATGCTTTTAAAAGTATTATACTGTCATATGGCTGCACAGTGGTGTGGTGGTTGGCACCATATTTGCCTCACAGCAAGAAGGTCGCTGGTTTGAGCCTCGGCTGGGACGGGGTTAGGACAGCGGCCTTTCTGCGTGGAGTTTGCATGTTCTCCCCGTGTCTCTATGGGTTCTCTCCAGCTACCTCCCACTGTCCAAAGACATGCATGTTAGGTTAATTGGTCAGGTAATTTCTCCCTATGAATGAGCACGAGTGGTCTCTCTGTGTTGGCCCAGCGATGGACTGGCAACCTGTCCAGGTGTACCCTGTCTCTTGCCTGCAAATTGCTGGAGTAGACTCCACCTTCCCTGCTACCCTGAATTGGACAAAGCAGTATAGAACATAGCTGGATGGACAAAATGTCCTCTGGAATAAATAAAAGAATCTTTCATTTCAGTCCTAAAATATCCTCACATTTCAAACACGTCTTCACTTTCATCATCGTCTCCCCACTTCTTCTCAAACCACGTCTCTAACTTTGTTAAAAGCTGTCCACCGTCTATAAACGTGCAAAAACTGGATTCTGCCACAAAAACCCTAAAATGTTCTCATTCTTCTGGTGCTCACAAATACAGACATCCAGTCACCAACACATCGAGCACTGTGTGGGCACAACAGAACCAACCAGCTAAAAAAGGCTAGCTATCACCATGGCAACGTCCGGACTGTGTACCAATGCCAGGTCAACATGATGAGGTAATGTTCTGGAAAGCTTTCAGAGTCTGTGACTCTCTCTCTCTGTCTCTCTCTCTCTCCATCTCTCTCTCTCGCACACGCGCACGAACACACGCACACACACACACTGTGTATTTTATGGAAACAGTGTCGATATGCAGCACAGTAATCACACACTGGTATCTGAGCTCATCGAGCAGTCAGAGAGTTTCCGCTAAAACTTCCTGTTACATAACGTTATTCCTCGACTCCTGCAGCACAAACTCTGCAGCAGCTGATGCTGCATCATCTTTTTCTAATGATCTGTGAGATACAGCAGAGCAGCTGCACAACACGTCAACAGCAACCAAACTAAAGACGAGTTCTGTCACTGATATGTGAACAAAGAAGCTCTGAGTGTTGAAACACTACAACCTGAACGGAAACGGCAGGTTCTGACGGGGTAATTTAGAGCCAGTAAAGAAGCTGGGAAAATGCTGATATTTCTAACAGGTGTATGGAGAGAAAACTGACTCACAATTACAAATATATGATACATTATTAGTCAAGTATGTAAACCAGCATGTCGGTTCCACATCTCCAGGTGGCCAGACCAGTAAAATAACAGCATAATAACCTATAAATAATAAAAACTGAAACCTTTTCTTATATATGTTGCAGCTCTAAAATTTAAAACTGGATGCATATTATCTATAATCTTTAAAGTCACCTAACTTTACAGAAACGAGTCTTGTTTTTTCCCCCATGTATTTAATCTTGCTGTTCAGTGTAATCCTTTCATTGATGAAACTAGAGGGAGGTATCTCACCATGTGACAGAGGGGTTAACATGAAGAGACGTTTCTTCCCCTTTGCTCTCTTTCTAGCGTTTCTCACGTCTCCTCTGCCTCCCCTGCAACATTCAAACCAAACATTTTCTTTGTTACGTTCACGTAACCTCACAGCCGAGCGTCAGCACAGATCTGACTGGAGCTGCAGCTTTTCATATATCTTCCATAGAATCTGTCCGCGCCCGTTAGATAGCTGCTTGTACATTAAGCCAATGTGACTGCAGGACATCAGCTCCTGCATTCCTCTGAATTTTCCACCATAACATGTGAGGGATTTCTCCCCAGCAGCCCTCTTTATGTCTCAACATATATGTGGGTGTGCGTGTCAAGCCGGCATGCTAAATTCCTCCGAGTCCTTACATGTCAGCTCCTTCAAGTCGATTACTTGGATGTGTGCACGTCTTGGGCTCCATGCTGACCTCCCACCACTGTCCATGGAGGCCAGGTGTGTGTATATGTGGTATGTACGTCTTCTACACAAGACAAGAGAGTACAGAACTTTTACACAATGCTGTTCGTCTCACTCCGAGGGTTAGGGTTATGTAACATCTTAAAATAAACACAAAGCAGAATGGTGAACTTACTGATTCAAACAAAACACAGCAGTCTGAAAGGTGAAACCCCGTTCCAGCGAAGGCGGCAGCGATGCATCAGGGCTGTGCTGAGCTACTTTTCTTGAATATTAAAGGAACATTCGCATAATTATTTTTATAAAACATTGGCTGCATTTACATGCAGCACTTTTGTTGCGATCCAACATGCAATCACAATGAATTTACAAGATTTACAAGTATTTTTCCACGTAAACACAGATGGTCCATTTAAATAACCATGAAAATCAGATATCTGGGAGTAATCAGATTACTGTAATAATCTGATCTGATACACCTCTGAAATACAATATTTCAAAGATCGTGGTCTACATTCACCAGTCCATGCGTGGTGACGCCACTTCCTCTGATCTTCAAAACATTCAGTGTTTGTTGAACATTGTGGAGCCCACGGTCTTAGACTTAGCTGCTAATGTCAGAACCCCTGGACTTAGCGTTAGCTGCTAATGTCAGAACCCATGGACTTAGCGTTAGCTGCTAATGTCAGAACCCATGGACTTAGCGTTAGCTGCTAATGTCAGAACCCATGGACTTAGCGTTAGCTGCTAATGTGAGAACCCCTGGACTTAGCGTTAGCTGCTAATGTCAGAACCCATGGACTTAGCGTTAGCTGCTAATGTCAGAACCCATGGACTTAGCGTTAGCTGCTAATGTGAGAACCCCTGGACTTAGCGTTAACTGCTAATGTCAGAACCCATGGACTTAGCGTTAGCTGCTAATGTCAGAACCCATGGACTTAGCGTTAGCTGCTAATGTCAGAACCCATGGACTTAGCGTTAGCTGCTAATGTCAGAACCCCTGGACTTAGCGTTAGCTGCTAATGTCAGAACCCATGGACTTAGCGTTAGCTGCTAATGTCAGAACCCATGGACTTAGCGTTAGCTGCTAATGTCAGAACCCATGGACTTAGCGTTAGCTGCTAATGTCAGAACCCATGGACTTAGCGTTAGCTGCTAATGTCAGAACCCATGGACTTAGCGTTAGCTGCTAATGTCAGAACCCATGGACTTAGCGTTAGCTGCTAATGTCAGAACCCATGGACTTAGCGTTAACTGCTAATGTCAGAACCCATGGACTTAGTGTTAGCTGCTAATGTCAGAACCCATGGACTTAGTGTTAGCTGCTAATGTCAGAACCCATGGACTTAGCGTTAACTGCTAATGTCAGAACCCATGGACTTAGCGTTAGCTGCTAATGTCAGAACCCATGGACTTAGCGTTAGCTGCTAATGTCAGAACCCATGGACTTAGCGTTAGCTGCTAATGTCAGAACCCATGGACTTAGCGTTAGCTGCTAATGTCAGAACCCATGATCTTAGTGTTAGTTGCTAATGTGAGAGGCCATTATTTAGCATTAGGTCCAAATGTGACAGCCCAAAGTCTGAGCTTTAGTTGCTAATGTGAGAGCCCAGGTAATAAATGGTTTACAGGGGAATGTAATCCAATGGTGGGTGAAAACATCTGTATTATCACAGAGAGAGAAGCTGATTTGGGATGGAAGCAACACAGGAAACCTTTCAGTCTTGTATATATGCTAAGATCTCACAGAATATCATTAAATCGCGTTATAGTCACTGTCACTGTTGTCATAGAAAAACTTGGTTTGACTTGGTTCAAATCAACTATGCTTGTTACCAGAGAATTCCTCCTGGCCAGGAGTTCTCAAGCTTTTTGAAGTTTTCCAGTACAAAATGGTCCTGGGGTCCATTTAGATATTAACACTGTTTTGGTTTAATTGATCTCACTGTTGGTTTAATTTGTATTCAATAACTAAACCAAATCCACTTCCAGTTTAACAATTAAAACCTTGTTAGATATGGTACCAGTCAAAGGTTGGGTCATTAAGTCTAATGGGAAAGTGTGACTGACATGACATGATCCATTTATTTATCATGTATGTGAACCTGCACAGACAGCAAGACGATCAACACGCTAACAAATCATGGAATAACATCCGGCTGCTACAAGAACACATTTAAAAGCTCAAGTTAGGATTATTTACAAAAAACTGCTAATTATAAGATTTTACCGCAGCAAAAAAGGAGGGACGTAAAAACTGATGAAAAAATGGAAATCTGATCAACAAAATGATGCAGTGGTAAAATAAAATGTTCAGAATCATAACAGGGTTCAAATTAAATTAACTACAAATAAAATAGTTTATTTTTGTTTCTAGATGTTAAAGTCTTCCGAGCTTCAGTGATGGACAGCGTTAGCTAACACTCCTCCCCGGACTGATCAGCTCTTTCTCCATGTCCATGACGCCAGCTTAGAAAGAAACGGCATGGCTGGTGAGTGCATGCACACACCGCGGATGTTTGACCACGTAAACCCAGCCCCTGCACAGCTGGATGACTTTCCAGCTGTGCTTTCTTCCTTTCAGGCTCGATGCAACACTCGGGATGCAGGATGACAAACTGTCCAGTGGAGGACTTTCGTGCCATGAAAAGTTTCCTGTCCCTCCACCTCTCCTGGTTTCTCAGTGAAAGGAGGCCTCAGTCTGATTTTGGGAGTCCCCCTCCTCTCCCTCCCAAAACCAGACAACAGAGTCAGAGCTCTCTCTGGTGGCGCCAAACCTGAACTTCAGCAACTCCAACTCGGCCAACTTTTTTAGCCCGATGACGTCCTCAGTGCTACAGACCTGCAGCGATAGTAACACGACATGCTGCAGCTGCTCGTGCTGCCACAAATAAAAAGGCTAAAGCAGGAGAAGGTGAGAGCTCGGGCACATGCGGCAGGACAACTTCATTTTTATTCCTTCAGAGGGTAAAATCAAATAACATTGCTACAAAACATGAAGCTATTTTTTTACTTTCTGAGGTTGTAGTTTTGGTAAACAACCCTGAGGGTCTGCTCCATCTGCAGAGGTGATGCTTTCTGAAAATAAAACACACATGGAGGGGATGTTCTGCATGGTGGGAAAGTATCTGCTGGCAGCGAGTTGATAGACAAAGACAAGAACATAAAGTTAAAGCACAATCTAAAACGGATGCAGTGTAAAATGTAAAGCGCATTTTTAATGACTCAGTGTTGTGAGTGATTAGTGGAGAAACTGGTCAACCTGCAGGGCTGTAATCTCACATTTACTGGATCAAGGTGTTTATAAATGTACATGCAAGTTCCTATTTTTTGTGTTTAATTATGAGGTATAATATGTGTGTACACACATTTATAAGTATTGTATACATTTACATATGTTTGTTTTATTGATTCATTTATTTAATCAAATCAAATTCATAATCCCTTCTGTGAGAAATATGCCGTAAGCTAACCATTTACAGCTCACCTCAAGAAATAATGGCAATAAAATTATATTTTTTTAATCCAAAGTCATTATTTGGCCCTTTAACAAAATGTATTTAAAAAATTAACAAAAATAACTTTAGTATGTTTACCCTTTATTACTGTGTGATTATGTCAAAATTATTGTAGTGCAAAAAGTGTCCTCCAGGTGGCAGAAGAGAGTTTTTACCACAAAGTGATGCAAAAGAAACTATATCAGATAAGACATCAAATATTTAACTCTTTTTGTGTTTTTCTGCCTTTTGAAAATGATTAACATACGTATCGCTGCAGTCGGTATATTGTTATGAATCTCTCAGGTCATCTTTGAAACTGAACTGCTGGAGCTGGTGGGGTAGTAGTGACTGGTGGGGTAGTAGGGACTGGTGGGGTAGTAGGGACTGGTGGGGTAGTAGGGACTGGTGGGGTAGTAGGGACTGGTGGGGTAGTAGTGACTGGTGGGGTAGTAGGGACTGGTGGGGGTTGAATGGTAGAAGATTAGTGAAAGGAAGATGATGGACGATATATAACTTCACCTTCATTTCTCTCTTTTTTCCCATAATAACTTTATAATAAAGAGAATGTTGGGATGACTGAATGTGTTGGAGCAAACTGGGAAATGAGAACTGTAGGAAAGAAGTGCTGCAGGAAGTACTCAAACACTGGACTTCAAAGTAAAAGTACCACATTGACCTTTCTACTTAAGTAAAAGTAAGTAAGTACTTGGTTTTAAATATACTTAAAGTATTAAAAGTAAAAGTACTTGCTGAATGTATATGGGTAATGCAGTGGTCTACAATATAGGCTGTAGTATTTTAATTAACAGTACTACAGATGACTGGAAACATCTCATATCAGTTGTCTGAAAGGTTATTGATCTTATTGTGACACAGTTCATATTCAGACGGATGTTCGCTGAATCAGAGTCATGTTTTTAAGGAAAACCGGCAAAGTTAATTCCATTAACGTGAGAGAGAAAACTGACCAGACCAGAATCAGTTGTTTTACCAACCTGCTGGTGCAGGTGAAGGAGGGTCTAACATTATCTGCCAGCTTTGATTGGTTTAGTGGACCAGTTCCCGTCTCCTTATTGATCAGGTAAAAAAAAAGATTTATTTTTCCATAACGGCCGCTTATTATTCAGTTACTTACCAAAAACATAAATAAACTCCATTTTAATGATTTTAGCATCCGGTCATGGCTTCCACAGAGAAAAATAGTCCCTCTAGCAATCAGAACTTTAAAGGAAAATGTTTAATCATATATCACCCATTGTTGCTGAGTCCACTTTTTATCAACGACTTTGGGCTTGTTTTTCTATAAAGTTGCTTGGAAATATCGCCAGTCTTGTTCTGGTCTTGTTTTCTTAAGTTTAGTTGCTTATTTGGGCTTGTTTTGCTTCTTTTATAAAATCCTCATTAACCCCTGGCCGGGGATCAGGAAACACAGCAGTCCTGCTGTTTTTAGGAAGTAGTGTTTACAGCCACGTTTCCCTGGGGACACAACTACTGTTGTCTGTAGTTGTGTTCTTGTGCACTTCACGCCATCAGCCGTTCCATTTTAAAGAACGATCCAGACAAGTACGCTCCAAATTCCCGGATGTAAGCTAATGTAAACTAAGCTGACATTCATCAGGAGCTCCTAAAAGAAGTAACCAAAACAATCAAATATAAATAAAATTAAAAAGACAAGAAAAAAAAAAAACATGTATCACCACAGCAATCAAAGAATCAGAAACACACACATCTGAATCAAAGCATCTCTTAGTTACGGAGGCTAGAGGCAGGCTAGGGTGGCCCAGGTTGCAATCCCGGAGTATGAACTTAACCCCCCCTGCCCACCACGAAGACCACCCCAGACCCACCCAGAGGGTGGCAGAGGAAGAACCCAGCCAGAGCCCCTGGGGTGATGGGGAACCCAGGGCCCCAAGAGTCGAAATGCCCCCCGAATCCCCATCTTCCCGCCCACCCTCCCTCAAGTGGGAGAGCCCACACCCACAGCCCACCACCCCCAAGCCTATACAGGCCTACCCAAAAGGTCATGTGATGCCCCCCTCCACATACACGCATCCAGGCGCCAGAGCTCAGAACCCCCGCCCAGCCTGCTCCAGAACAACCCAGCCACCCATCCCAGATAGACCCAATGCCCACTGACCCAGGCCCCACCAGTGGCCACGCCCCACCGCCAAGAGGTGGCCCCAACTGCAGACCCCCTACAGCCCCCAACATACTTAGGTTATGCAGGTCAGAGGGTCCTGATGACCAGGCTCGACAAACATTAAACTAATACACTAATACACGCTAACTACTGTATGTAAGACTCTGCAGACATGATGTTCAGACGGAGACACCTGAGTTCTTCATGTAGCAGGTTCAATTTGAGTCTAAGGTCTAAAATCCAAAGGTGTTCTGAAATCCACTGACCTGAGTCCAGAGCCTGCCGGAGCTCCGCTGGTCCACTGGAGGCTGGAGGTGCCCCATACAGAGACTCGCTGTTCAGACCTGCAGAAGAGGCAGTAAGTCAGCACAAAGTGACTGCATATCAGCCAGCAAATACCTCCCTTCTGTCAGGATAAGTTGCAAAGATCAAGCCTGCAAGGTGCAGACAGTCAAATTAGATTTTTCATGCAGGTTTAAAATTTAATAATAATGATCTTTAGTTGATGAACACCACAGACTGTTTATAATAGATGGACGGAGCGTCCGTGACGTCACCTGTAGGTTTCTGAAGAGCAAAAGAGAAGCTCATTGAGCGTTCCCACCGTCGCCATCCCGACAGCGTCACATGTGTCATCATTCCCGGGGAAAATAAAAAAATGGGCAAAGAGGAGGAGCTGAGAGGGGGACTGTAAAGGTGGGGTGGATGATTGACATCCATCAAACTCCGTGCTGCCTGAAGCTAAGCGCTAACCGAGCTAACCCAGAGCTAACAGTACCAGCTAACGGAGATAAGCGGGCTAAAGCTAAGGTGTGCTGTTAGCCGGCTAAAATCCGCGGTTGTGCTGCACTCTCCCTTCTTTCCGCAGATATTGGATACCTGTCAATCAAAAGGACATTTCTTTTGATTGACAGGTCTCCATTTGTTTCTGCTGTTAAATTGGTCTTTTAACATGGGAGTCTGTGGGGATTGATTTTGTTTTGGAGCCAGAAAATGGTTAATTTCTTAAGGCTGCATGTGCACACAAAGCAACCTGGTGGCCACAGTTTACAAAACAGGCAGCTGGAAATTGTGACACTTTTTTGTGTCCATAACAGAATGTGACCCTAAAATTAGCTTCTATTATTAAATTGTATTTTCTACTATCCATGAGATTAAATTAGATCATAATTAATTCCCAGGGGAAATTGTCAAAAATATACAACAGTAGGCACATTTATGTATTTCAGAGATGTTATTGTTTTATAAAGATATTTTATCTGTGCAAATCATGCAAGTCATGCAACATGTACAGTCATATACTATTATAATGGGATGAGGGTAATATTTGTGTCACTTCTGGAAAATGGAACTGGTTTAATCAGCCAGATAACAGTGAAAGTGCTCATTTATCCAGCACAATGACCTACTGTTCTGGGGAGATTTTGTTTATTTTTGCTTCGAAACCAAACATTTTTCAACAGTTTTTTGGAATTCTCTCTGCAAATGTGGGCCATATTTGGACCATTTGGGTTTCTGTTGAGGCTTCGGCCAACAGTAGATGGATTAACTGAAGGTTCAGGTGGACCTTTCAGTTCCTGGTTCAGGTCTTTGCTAGATTAGTTCCCATTTCGTGACTTTAGACACTAAAGCAGAACAGTGATCAGTGCGTTCTTCAAGGTTCGTGTCCATGCCACGTTCTCCTCATTTTTGTTTCCCTGGCATTTTCAGAGTCCTGGATATTTTTCTATAGCCCGTGTACGTCTCCAGAACTTTGTTTCTGACCTGTTTGGAGAGCTTCATATGGTGGTGTGTTATTCTTTCACAACAGATCTGCAGTATATATATTAAGACTGTGTGACAGACTGAACACAAATGCATTTAACTGAATTAATCAAATGATTTTTGAAGGTAACTAGTAGCACCGGATTTTAATTTAGAGCTTCAAAGAAGGTGAATACGTCTGTGTTAGCATATCTTCACTACTAATTTATTTTTATATGATAAGGAGAACCCTGGTTCCTGTCAGAGCTGGGTATAAACGTGGAAATGCCGTTAACTCCTGACAAAAGAAGTTTAAATAATATATATATATATATATATATATATATATAATGTGCTTTAATCAGTTAAGGGCAGCTCAGCATAAAATTAAATTAATTTGAGGTTGGAATCACCACACTGAAAAACCTGACCACCAAAAACTGGAAATTATTCATTATTTTCTCTGTTGTACCATTTCATTTCTATCAAGAATCACAGAAACAGACATTTTACTTGTAGCTCATATAGGCCAAAGTTTAGCTCAGATCCAAACAAGCCAAACAAGAAAATGCAGAAAAAAAGTTTAGTTTAAATGAAAAAACACTGGACTAAAATCAAAATACAATAAAAAAAAATACCCTTTAACTTTTTATTTTATCTAAAAATAAAACATTTGCAACATGTTAGCATAACATGCTGCTAATTATGCAACATATTAGCATAACATGTTGCTAGCTTTGCAACATATTAGCATAACATGTTGCAAATTTGTATTTACTGGCTTTTTCCTATAAAAAGTAAAAATAAACTAAATAAATTAAAGACATGAAATAATTAATCTTTTGAGGAGTAAATGCCAACAGCTCCCAGCTTGCTCACCGTGTTTCTCAATGGCCTCGATGAGTCTCCAAACAACCAATGGAGCGGCTGAACACAGAAGCTCCACTTCCACACCTGAAAGAGACATAATTTATTATCAGGTGTTGTAATTCTACATAAAACAGCTAATTACATCACCAAATGAAATATGTCCCTGGTTTCTTTGCATGGAACAGAAGTTCAGCAGAAAGTTGGCAACCATTTTATGGTGCATTGCATTATGGGCAGTAGCAATTAATGCTGCATGTTCGCATGCTGCTATACGTGAGTGACCTGTAGGGGGCAGTGTAGGGTCCTTACAGAGCAGCTACAATCTTTAAAATATGACATCATGCAATGACATCATCAGAAAGACATTGATGTATCACATGTATGTGAAATTGCACATACAAAAAGACGCCTAATAGTTAAGTAATAAAATTCAGATGAAATAAGCTGTAAATAAAATGTATAGTTTATTTTGATATTTAAATACAAAATTATTACTATAACTTAATGTATAATGTATGATAAGTTGCCAGACATGACACATGTTTTTTGCACCTGTTGTTCATTTTCTTTCTTTCCTTGTTGCTTGTTAGAACTTTCAGCAGCTTTCCCATCAGTGAACGTCTGGTTTCTAGATGCTGCTTATGTGCTGAAGGCTTTAGAGCTTCAGTAATGGATAGCTAATGTTAGCTAATACACCATACCGACCTCTCAGCCTTGCCTCGTTACCTCCATTTACTAAACCGCACTTAACAAGCTGGATTGTTCTTGCAAAAAATTTTTACCTTTTAGGGACTTTGGAACCGTTTTGTCCTATTTTTCTTTATTTTAAATACTTCTTTACGACTTTTGCCACAGCCTAGAAAGTAGCTGAGTCTTCTGCTTGATAGAGTTTGTTGAACAACTAACTGACACATTACCACCACCAAGTGGTGAGAAGCTGCATAGCAACTGAGCTTCTCATGGATCTATCGGTGATATCGCTTGTGTCATCAAATGTTGTTACGCAGCCCCTAGGGGCCCACAAGTGCAAAACTGAATGTTAATTGTGGCCCTCTAGGTGGCGATCGAGGCCCAAGCATTGGCTGTGGCCCCATGGTTACGAATCATTGGATTAAACGTTGGTAACATGATGCTGCAGGAAAATGTTTGAGAGGGGACCTTTTCACTGTTGCACCACTAAACATGCAGCGGTGCAGCTGCATGATTGGAGATGTTGAGCAGTTCAGGGAGTGAAGCTGCAGCAGATGTTGAACATGATGACGTGTCTGTTGCCTGGAGGTAGTTTAGGCTCTGCACACAGCTGTAACCCTTTTAATGTTTTATGTAAAGTACCTTTAATTGTCTTGTACATGAAATGTGCTGTACAAATAAACTTGCCTTGCCTTTAAAAGGTCGAACAGTACCAGACTACTAGTTACTGACCAAACTACTCGTTACTGGAACTTTGTTAAGAGGTACTGCCCATGACTCAAACAGGAAGAGGTGGACGGAGATAACCAACACCATCACAATCCACAAGAACAAAAAACCTGTTCCGATAAGTTCTGTGGAGAAAATGGGTTCAAGAGAAACATCAAGACTGTGGAAATGAACATGTTTATTTTGGACAAATCTCATAGGAATGGAACAGTCTGCAGGAATTCTCTCCATCAGAGGACAAGCAGGTGAACATGGAAAAAAAACATCAAATACTATCCAGTACTATTTTAGTTATTCCTGCCAACTCTTTAATATTTTTATTAGAGTAAAACTGGACTGAAACTGGAATGATTCAGATGATTATCCAAACACTAAATAAAACTAAAACTGCTGTAAATATGCACCTAACATGCCAAGAAAGCTGCATAATGAATGTCTATCAGGGTACAATCAGTCAAATCTCTTCTTTATTATCAGAATTCTGTTTGGTCTGCTGCAGCTCTGCAGTCCATAAAACCCAGAATTCCTCTCATCATAGCCTCATTTTAATGCTGTCACTCCGATTTTCTGGAACGCTGCTCTGCCACGACCGACAGACCAACAGCAAAACCTCAAAATTTCTGAAATGCATCCATTTGAACTGATGAACTCCAGAGCATGTGTGTGTGTTTTCCCTCCAGGGAGTGTGTGCACACACACAGCGGGATAAATGCCTTGAAAATGTCACGGCAGAGTTCACGCTCGGGTCAAAACTTCCCGTGCTCCGGGCTGAGAGAAAGCACAAACACAACTGCTCATCTTTGCTCCTCTGAAAACTCTCCGAGACAAACTGTCCGGAAACAAAGTGAGAAAGTTCTGCTCATCAGGAAATGTTTGTCATTCTGATAAAAACCGGGAGATGATTTTAAAAGAACACTTAACTAAACTTTATTTTTAATATATCTCTTTTTTAATTTACCTATTTTATTTATCATTGTAGTAATGTCAATGTTCTTAACCTGGTTCATTCTTCGCTTCTTATTAATATTAAATGCGTTTCTTTCATTTGTTATCCAGGCTGTACTGCTTCCACACCGAGCTAGCTCTTCCCCACAACCAGAATCCCATTATTATTACATGTGTAAGCTTGTGTGTGTGTGTGTGTGTGTGTGTGTGTGTGTGTGTGTGTGTGTGTGTGTGTGTGTGTGTGCATGCATGCATGCACATCTCAGAACACAATCTTTAATTCTCCTTTTATTTTTGTTTGTTTTTATTTTGTAAAGTACTTTGTGCTGCATTTATTTGTATGAAAAGGTCTCTATAAATAAAGCTTTGATTGATGAATCACTTATCAAACTCATCCTGATGGTGTTACGTCTGGATTTTGCGACAGAAATATAAAAGCACAAATCAGTGATCAAACAGAGGAAGAGGATCAAGTATGAGTAGTTGGAATATGTGTGTCTTAATGCCTTCTGCAGTGTAACCCATGATAATAACTGGTTCCAGCAAAGGTCTGCAGAACGGAAGATTCTCATCATGGATGCAGCCGACAAACCTGCAGCAACTGTGTGATTCTGTCATGTCAATATGGAGAAAACCTCTGAGGAAGGTTTCCACCACCTGCTTCATCTATCACACCAGGATTAAAAAGGTCCGACCCGGAACTAGAAGGCGGTCCCGATGAAGAGGACGACCCGGTACTAGAAGGCGGTCCTGATGAAGAGGACGATCCGGTACTAGAAGGCGGTCCCGATGAAGAGGACGACACGGTACTAGAAGGCGGTCCCGGTGAAGAGGACGACCCGGTACTAGAAGGCGGTCCCGGTGAAGAGGAGGACCCGGTACTAGAAGGCGGTCCCGGTGAAGAGGACGACCCGGTACTAGAAGGCGGTCCCGGTGAAGAGGACGACCCGGTACTAGAAGGCGGTCCCGGTGAAGAGGACGACCCGGTACTAGAAGGCGGTCCCGATGAAGAGGACGACCCGGTACTAGAAGGCGGTCCCGATGAAGAGGAGGACCCGGTACTAGAAGGCGGTCCCGGTGAAGAGGACGACCCGGTACTAGAAGGCGGTCCCGATGAAGAGGAGGACCCGGTACTAGAAGGCGGTCCCGGTGAAGAGGACGACCCGGTACTAGAAGGCGGTCCCGGTGAAGAGGACGACCCGGTACTAGAAGGCGGTCCCGGTGAAGAGGACGACCCGGTACTAGAAGGCGGTCCCGGTGAAGAGGACGACCCGGTACTAGAAGGCGGTCCCGATGAAGAGGACGACCCGGTACTAGAAGGCGGTCCCGATGAAGAGGACGACCCGGTACTAGAAGGCGGTCCCGGTGAAGAGGACGACCCGGTACTAGAAGGCGGTCCCGGTGAAGAGGACGACCCGGTACTAGAAGGCGGTCCCGGTGAAGAGGACGACCCGGTACTAGAAGGCGGTCCCGATGAAGAGGACGACCCGGTACTAGAAGGCGGTCCCGATGAAGAGGACGACCCGGTACTAGAAGGCGGTCCCGATGAAGAGGAGGACCCGGTACTAGAAGGCGGTCCCGGTGAAGAGGACGACCCGGTACTAGAAGGCGGTCCCGATGAAGAGGAGGACCTGGTACTAGAAGGCGGTCCCGGTGAAGAGGACGACCCGGTACTAGAAGGCGGTCCCGATGAAGAGGAGTACCCGGGAGTAGAAGGCGGTCCCGATGAAGAGGAGGACCCGGTACTAGAAGGCGGTCCTGATAAAGAGGACGACCTGGTACTAGAAGGCGGTCCTGATGAAGAGGACGACCCGGTACTAGAAGGCGGTCCCGATGAAGAGGACGACCCGGTACTAGAAGGCGGACCCGATGAAGAGGACGACCCGGTACTAGAAGGTGGACCCGATGAAGAGGACGAGCCGGTACTAGAAGGCGGACCCGATAAAGAGGACGAGCCGGTACTAGAAGGTGGACCTGATGAAGAGGAGGACCTGGTAGTAGAAGGCGGTCCTGATGAAGAGGACGACCCGGTACTAGAAGGCAGTCCCGATGAAGAGGACGACCCGGTACTAGAAGGCGGACCCGATGAAGAGGAGGACCCGGTACTAGAAGGTGGACCTGATGAAGAGGACGAGCCGGTACTAGAAGGCGGACCCGATGAAGAGAACGAGCCGGTACTAGAAGGCGGACCCGATGAAGAGGACGAGCCGGTACTAGAAGGCGGACCCGATGAAGAGGACGACCCGGTACTAGAAGGCGGTCCCGATGAAGAGGACGAGCCGGTACTAGAAGGCGGTCCCGATGAAGAGGACGACCCGGTACTAGAAGGCTGTCCCGATGAAGAGGACGAGCCGGTACTAGAAGGTGGTCCAGATGAAGAGGACGACCCGGTACTAGAAGGCGGTCCTGATGAAGAGGACGACCCGGTACTAGAAGGTGGACCTGATGAAGAGGACGAGCCGGTACTAGAAGGCGGTCCTGATGAAGAGGACGAGCCGGTACTAGAAGGCGGTCCTGATGAAGAGGACGACCCGGTACTAGAAGGTGGACCTGATGAAGAGGACGAGCCGGTAGTAGAAGGTGGACCTGATGAAGAGGACGAGCCGGTAGTAGAAGGTGGACCTGGTAACGTGGGTGATGGGTGTATATATGTTTCTGGTTCCTGGTGAGTTTCTCATTTCTATTGACATTTAAACAGATTTTTCCATCAACAACTAGGAGGTGAAGGAATGTGGGATTTGAATACTGCTGCAGACGCTCTTACAGGGAATCAAGAATCAATCAGATAAAAGAGCCAAGAATTTTTTCCAATAACTGATTAACTTAGAGGATGCTGAGCTCATAGAGGACGACCGGTGGTGGAGAACAAAGGAAATCAAAATGCTCTGTGAAGCACACAAAGTGTTTTATCATTAAAGTCAAACACACAAAATATATCAAGGTCTAAATTTACTGGTGAAAAGTTATAAAAGACTAAACATAAGTTTAAGTAGAGCTTTTCATTTTTATTAGTGAAAGTTTAACAGAAACTGAGAACTGAATCCACCAAAAACCACTTCATCCTCCTCATTTATAAAGATGCTGACGGCTTCAAGCCTTAAAGTATCAACGTTATAATACTAGTACTGATTGATATTGATAAAAAGTATCAGTATCAATGATAATATCGATATTATCGATATTTGGATCAATCCACCACCACTACAGCCTAGAATTGATCATTGTTTGTAGCATTACTTACTGACTGGTGACAATAAACAATAACTGGTAACAATAAAGTCATTGTAGTTCACAAAGTTCGCTCGAGTGTCCATTAACTGTAAAACGAACCAAAAATCCATCTAAACTAAATGACTTGTTCTGGATCAAAGCGTCCTGTGGAGAGAAATTAAGTCTGGCCCAGGTAGCAGACATGTTTGAGCTGGATCCAGTCTACTGCAGGCACTGGGCCAGCTGTGGTGGCTTGGACATGGGTTTCTGTAGGTCAGGGCCAAAAACGGGCCAAACAAAGCTCCAGATGTGGGTCGAAACCGGGAGCAACATTTTTCAGTGCAGCCAAAGGTTGGGTAATATTTCTAACCATCATGCATCACTGCTGCGCTGCGGATACGAAGGCATCACGGACAACTCCTGTGTTTTAACTACCAGACTGTCATTAAACCAAAAGAAGTAATTTGCTCATGCAGACAGAAACAACCTCCTGGATGTTAAAAAAAACAGCATCTGAAGGCTAAATATGGCATCTAATAAGGAGATAAAGGATTTCAGATCATCCCACATGTGATGTTTTAGGGCTGTTTTTTTTAACCCTTCTTAAGTCATGCTTCAATCTGAAGCTAACCAGGAAGAGTGAATCCTTCACTATAAAACCTCCTTCATCTCCATGGAAACCAGCAGGCCCTTCATGGTTTAAGGCAGGAGGAGAACACATTAGCAGAGTTTTAGAGCTGGAATCAAACTTTTCACCACAAAGCAGCAAAAGTAATTACACAGTAAGACTGTTCTGGTTCTGGCTGCTACCTCCAGAGTTTCTGTCCAATGCTTGGTGGAGTCTTTTAGCTGAGTTCTCGCCGTCATGTTGCTATGCTAACATGTTAGCATTGCTGCTTCCTGCTAGCCATGTTTAGAGTGCCTCTAGAGAGAGAGTGGCGCCATCTCCGTTCACTGCAATGGTTTAGTTTTTTCACAGCAATGGTGGCGTATGGAGCCCCTCAAAAGTTCCCGGAAGTTAGCAAAAGCTAAGCGACGGTCAATGTATTTCAATGGAGCAGATTGTCGGAGCTACACTTCTTCAAGGTAAGATGTTTTAATAGTCATATTTCCATATCAGTTGTGCATCGAAATCAACTTGACAGGAGTAATTAAATATGTTGACGGATTGTCCCCGTCTAGATTAATATATTTAGAGATTACAAACCGATAAAAGTTTATGCTAGCACACTGATAGCAACAGATGCCACAGGCTGATGAATGTAAATTCTGTTCGTCAATATAAATTGATCCAACGCCGTTGATAGCGAGGTTAATGTGTAGGGAGAGCGATTGTAGTTACATTTTTATTTAATTTTAATGTATTTATAAGGCTGTGGAATTATGGACAAAGATATGAAGATGAATACACAGTATTAGATAGCACAATACTCTTAGTATATATGTTTACAATCTTTGCAACTATAAAACCTGTTAAATGTAACAAACATGTTAACCTTAAGAACTTAACAAAATATACAAATACAAAATAAGTGGCTGATTGTACTTGAGTACATTTGCTGCACTAGACAGCACTCAGCACTCAGTGTGCAGGATGAGAGCAGAGAAGCAGAGAGATGCTTAAGGGAAGTATATCACTCTTCCCTCGTGCAGCATTGTCCTGAAGAACTTTCAGCTGTTCTGGGGTTGCCTGACGTTAACTGGGATACTGTTCTTCTTCACCTTCCTGGTTTGGCCACTTTTAAGTGTTTCCTGTCTTTTTTTCTACATTCTGCAACCTCAACCATATAAATCTCCCTGTGATGTGTTCTCTGTGTTTAATTTAAAAATATTAAACTTCCCAATGATATGGTCTTTGAAAATGTGTAAATGCATTGTTTTAATATGATTACCTCACATATTTTTTTGTTTTCACAGTCCCTGATGGTGGTCAAATGTATCCTGCTGACTTTGGCCGTCCATATTTTCCTTCTGTCCCTGTCTTTGGGGAAGCCATACATACGCACGCCTTTCTCTGAGCGATTGGAGCATCCCCATGCAGCACAGCATACCATGGTGAAGACTGTATTCAAGGATAGCAGAGAAAAGAAATGGCTAGACATGCTGATCTAGTCGAGTTTTATTGTAAAGGAATTCTTTTAGGTATTAAATGCATTTGGAAAACAAAGGGTGTTTGTCTGATTTATTATGTATATGTAGGGAGTAAGTCTTGGGATAGTTAACAAATAGTGATAGAAAGCCATGTATTTTCCATGAATTGAAATCAAAATTTTATTTATTTGCCATGGATTTTCTGTAAGAACACATTATATTGTGAGTCCAGACTTGTGTAGTTATCAGTCTGCCTCAGTCAAAATAAGTCTTAAGACTTAAAAGCAATTCACACAAGTAAATACTAATAAGTAAGAATAGATAACCCATTTATTTGAAATGAATTGGGATCTAAATTTTATTTATTGGATATAGATTTCCTGTAAGAACAGTTATCATTATGCTGTGAGCCTAGATTTATTGTGTAGTCACTTGGTAAATCATTGTCGTCACCTGTTGGTATGCCTCAGTCAAGTCTGAAAGATAAGGTTAAAAAAACAGAAAATATTACGATTTACATTGATGTTGATGTCATACAGGTTTAGTAAACTTAGCATGATTCATATCAATGAACACAACTATAAAAATATTGCAAAGCAAAGCCTTCATTGATCATTATTTACCGATTATCGTAGTTTTCTTATTATTTTGTACTGGCCGCCAAGCACTTCCTGGAACTTTTGGAGGCTACGTGGACCACGTGATCGGCAAGCGTTTTGAGCTTCCGGTGGCGCCACTCTCTCTCTAGAGGCACACTAGTCATGTTGCTATGCTAACATGTTAGCATTGCTGCTTCCTGCTAGACATGTTGCTATGCTAACATGTTAGCATTGCTGCTTCCTGCTAGACATGTTGCTATGCTAACATGTTAGCATTGCTGCTTCCTGCTAGCCATGTTGCTATGCTAACATGTTAGCATTGCTGCTTCCTGCTAGCCATGTTGCTATGCTAACATGTTAGCATTGCTGCTTCCTGCTAGACATGTTGCTATGCTAACATGTTAGCATTGCTGCTTTCTTCTAGTTGTGTTGCTATGCTAACATGTTAGCATATCTGCTTCCTGCTAGCCATGTTGCTATGCTACATGTTAGCATTGCTGCTTTCTGCTAGTCATGTTGATATGCTGCATGTTAGCATTGCTGCTTCCTTCTAGTCGTGTTGCTATGCTAACATGTTAGCATTGCTGCTTCCTTCTAGTCGTGTTGCTATGCTACATGTTAGCATTGCTGCTTTCTGCTAGTCATGTTGCTATGCTACATGTTAGCACTGCTGCTTCCTTCTAGTCATGTTGCTATGCTGCATGTTAGCATTGCTGCTTCCTTCTAGTAGTGTTGCTATGCTACATGTTAGCATTGCTGCTTTCTGCTAGTCGTGTTGCTATGCTACATGTTAGCACTGCTGCTTCCTTCTAGTCGTGTTGCTATGCTACATGTTAGCATTGCTGCTTTCTGCTAGTCGTGTTGCTATGCTACATGTTAGCATTGCTGCTTTCTGCTAGTCGTGTTGCTATGCTACATGTTAGCATTGCTGCTTTCTGCTAGTCGTGTTGCTATGCTACATGTTAGCATTGCTGCTTTCTGCTAGTCGTGTTGCTGTGCTGCATGTTAGCATTGCTGCTTCCTTCTAGTCGTGTTGCTATGCTACATGTTAGCATTGCTGCTTCCTTCTAGTCGTGTTGCTATGCTACATGTTAGCATTGCTGCTTTCTGCTAGTCGTGTTGCTATGCTACATGTTAGCATTGCTGCTTTCTGCTAGTCGTGTTGCTGTGCTGCATGTTAGCATTGCTGCTTCTGAACTGAAAGAATAAATACTCGTCTTAGTTTGTGTTTTATCTGTGAAATGAGTTGAAATCAAACTTCCTCTCAGTCAAACATTAAAAATCTGCTCACTTCCTCTTTTCCTCATCATCGCTCTGCTGTTCCCTCCTTCTTTTGTTGTCCTGTTGGCAGTTGTGTCCATTCATGACTCTCATACACTGATGCCAGGTCACATGATCATTAATGAAGAGAAGCACACTCAGAACCACGATGGTCACATGACTGCTTACAGGTGAGTTTGTTTACTCGCTGATTGTGTTTATCGTCTGATACAAGCTGATAAATGAACAGAGCATCCATTAACGTCTCTGTCACCAGGAATCACGGACACAATGATTCAGCTAGAAGAGACGGGGAGAGGACGATGGACAAGAGGAGAAGAGGAAAACAACAGAGCACAGAGGATAAAAGAAAAGAAGAGCACGAGGAATGAAAGAGAAAAATAAAAAAAAACAGATGAAGACATAAACAGAAACAAGGAATCTGACAAAGAGGAAAAAAGAACAGATGGTAGATAAGATAGAGAAGGACAAGGAAAAAGAGATGAAAGGAGGAGAAAAATAGAAAAGAAAGAGATTTAGAACAAATAGAAGAGAAAAGAAAAAAAGACCTGAAAATGAGAGCAAGGAGAAAGATAAGTAAAACAGGAAAAGATAGAAGAGAAATAAAGAAAAGAGGAAAAAATGAAAAGAATAGAAAACAAACAAGAATTTATATGAAAAGAAACAAAAAGATGAAAGAATAAAAAATAAAGGACAAGAAATGAAAGCAAAACAGAAGAAAAGATTAAAAATAGAGGACAAAAAAGAACAAAGAATGAGGGAAGAAGAAAAAATAACAGGGAAAAAGAAAGAAAAGATCTTTAAAAGAGGAGAAGAGAGGAAGAAGAGTAAAAAAAGAAGGAAAGGCGGGAGAGTAAAGGACAAAAATATGAAGGCGAAGAAAAGTAAGAAAAGAGGACAAAGAAGAAGCAAAGAAATCACAGAGGAGAGGAAAAGAGGACGGAGGTCAGAAACAAAAGAGGAAAAAGAGAACAGGACTGAAGGGGAAGAAGAAGAGAAAAAGAACAAGAAGAAGAGGAAGATGAAGAGGAGGAAGAGTGGCGGATAAAGAACAATGAAGCTGAGAATCAGTGGTTCAGCTCTGCTGCAGCAGCTCTGTCTCCTCCTGCAGAGCCACACAAAGACCCACATAACACACACACCTAAACTCACACGCACACTCCTGAGCTCCCCACAGACAGCTGTGGTCTCCAATCAGCTTCGTTTGAAAATGATTTATTGATCATCGAAGTTGCTGTTATGAAGTAGCGATGACACACACATACACACACACACACACACAGTCTTATATAAGGGAGATGAAGATCGGAGGGGGGGTGTTCTCCTGGGGGGGCTGCAGATAACTGGTATTAGGACGTTCTCTTGATGAATAATGAATCACATTTAGGTCAAACATTTAAGCAGTGAGTGTGAAAGTGGAAATTCATTTAAATTTCATGTTCAGACGAGCTCATCAGCAGCTTTCTTCTTCTTCTTTCTCACATTCAGCATCTCAGAGAGGAGCTGCAGCAGTCCTGCAGACACCTGCACGGCCACCAGGGGGCAGCTGAGAACTGGATCCACCAGACCGCCCAGGAGAAGCTGCAGCAGAGACGGGTCGGAGTGGACCAGAGAGGACCAGCGGGTCTCTCTCTCTCACACACACACACACATATATATATATATTTATATGAATACTTTTATATTCAATTCCCCTGTTATCCCTGTTGAAAATGATTTTGCAGCCAGATCTCAGACATACAAGACAGACGTCACAATAAGTAAAAACAGAATCAGAACCAACGGCATGTGTCCAGAAAGAGATTCACACAATCCAGGCAGTAAAACAACCTCCCTCTGGAGACGCTGCTTCAGGCAGGTCAGGATAGAACCAGCCTTCCTCACATCATTGTTAAAGACGGCCACGAGGCCCTCCTGCTGGGACCCCGAAACTTTACCAGCAGCTTTCACTGAATCACCCAAACGGTTCTTGTTGGCCAGATTTAAGCTCCGGAGCCAGCAATAACACAAAAAGATAACGCTGATTCAATTACACTTTTATAAAAAAGAGACAGCGTTTCAGTGCAAACATCCATTTCTTAAAAAGAAAAACCTCTTTTCAGGTGACGTCAGCGTGAGTCTTAAAACATCCTTTGTTTGGAACCAGAGCCAGATCTTTATATCTGTCCACCTTCTCCATGGCAGCTGCTTTAGAAAAAGTAGGTGGGGTTTGGTGGAGACTTTCTAAAGTCCATGACCGTATCTTTGGTTTTAGACACGTTTATCTGGAGGACAGTTTTCACACCAGCTTACAAAATCATCCCCAACCTGCCCGTGTGCCGTCCCACCACCATCACGTAAGCCAAGGATGGCCGTGTCGTCAGCAAACTTTAAAACATACCTGTTATTAATATTACTACGACTGTGTACTGTGTACAGAATGTATAACAATGTACAGAATGTATAACAGTGTACAGAATGTATAACAGTGTACAGAATGTATAAGAGTGCAGAGGGACACCAGCCCTTTGGAGAACCCGTAGAAGAGGGGAGCACCTTAGAAAACCAACCACTTACCTTCACACACTGGGACCTACTGGTCGAAGTGGAAAATAAGAAAAGCCAGCCAATTAGACTAGGATGAAGTTTGAAGTCTTAACAAATGTAGGCGAGTAACCCCGGCATCCTCCACACCTCCACCCAGTCTACACGCAAACTGGAGTGGGAGGAGGCAGAGTTCAACCTGGGATAAAACTTCCTTCTTAATGATCTTTTCATTTCATAACGAGAGGTCGGAGCTACAGGTCTACAACATATTTAAGACACATATCTACACTGTATATGACGAGGTGTCCATTATAAATCAATGGATGACTTGGAGGTGTGAACCGTCGTCCGCGTCATCCATTAATTTATGATAATGGACACCTCGAAGGGCATTACCTCCCATATACCATGGTCACTTACGAAAGAAAAAAATAAAAAATTATTAATGCATTAATGTTGTTTTTTTTACTGTTAAAATCGTAAGTTTTTCACAAGAAGTGGCTGAGTGGACTATTTCGTTGTGACGCGTTGCCAAGGTAACCGGCTCTAACACAGAACCTGCAGCTCGGCTGCAGTTATGATGGATGGAGATTTAACATCTGTGGACTCTGACCGCTGCTGGTTTAACGTCTGTGGACTCTGACCGCTGCTGGTTTAACGTCTGTGGACTCTGACCATTGCTGGTTTAACGTCTGTGGACCCTGACCGCTGCTGGTTTAACGTTTGTGGACTCTGACCGTTGCTGGTTTAACGTTTGTGGACTCTGACCGCTGCTGGTTTAACGTTTGTGGACTCTGACCGCTGCTGGTTTAACGTCTGTGGACTCTGACCGTTGCTGGTTTAACGTCTGTGGACTCTGACCGTTGCTGGTTTAACGTTTGTGGACTCTGACCGCTGCTGGTTTAACGTTTGTGGACTCTGACCGTTGCTGGTTTAACGTCTGTGGACTCTGACCGCTGCTGGTTTAACGTTTGTGGACTCTGACCGCTGCTGGTTTAACGTTTGTGGACTCTGACCGTTGCTGGTTTAACGTTTGTGGACTCTGACCGTTGCTGGTTTAACGTTTGTGGACTCTGACCGCTGCTGGTTTAACGTTTGTGGACTCTAACTGTTGCTGGTTTAACGTTTGTGGACTCTGACCGCTGCTGGTTTAACGTTTGTGGACTCTGACCATTGCTGGTTTAACGTTTGTGGACTCTGACCGCTGCTGGTTTAACATTTGTGGACTCTGACCGCTGCTGGTTTAATGTCTGTGGACTCTGACAGTTGCTGGTTTAACGTCTGTGGACTCTGACCGTTGCTGGTTTAACGTTTGTGGACTCTGACCGCTGCTGGTTTAACGTTTGTGGACTCTGACCGCTGCTGGTTTAATGTCTGTGGACTCTGACCGTTGCTGGTTGGGAAGTTGCAGGACGACAAAATGTTGCTCCATTCTCGTCTCTCCTGGACTGATGGAGTCCAATAAGCCTACAAGCTGCTTTCGCAGCGATGCGCCGTCGCAGACATGATCTGGCACGTCTGCAGCCCAGCATCTGAGTTTCTGTTGCCATGGTTACCAACTACCGTTTAGTCAGCGCAATAATTTACAACAATACGTCTATTTGACCGGAACTTCCTTTTATAGGTGTCCATTATCACTTTTTAATGGACACCCTACAGCCATTCAAAATTGAGTATTCAACCAGACCATGGTATAAATAAATAAAATATATATATATAAACCGTACATGATATGACACGATCAAAAATGACACATAACAGCAATAACTGATTTGTAACATTTACATTTTCTACTGTGTTCCAGGTGAATTTACTGACGCAGTAACACATTTTTTAAATTCTGTCACATCTGTAGTAACTTGTCATGTCTCGTTTTCCAAAGAGACCGAGATACAAACGTAGACAAACTTCATTTATTAACTGTCCTTCAAACAGGAGGCAGAAACAATAGGCCTGATTTGCCTTCTCTTCCTGAGAGCTTGCATAAAGACAACTGAACTCTTTTCCTTGGTTCTTGAAACTGCCAGTAAGTCGGTCTTTCAGATGAGAGGTAAAGCATATTCAAGAACCAAGACAAACAAGTCCCCTTGTCTTTATTCAGACTCCAAGGATTACCCTGACCTGGATGATTGGGGACCGACACCAGCTTGTGGCTTTGTCCTCCCCCACTCTGCCTGGCTTCTTTAGATTTTCCATCTTCTGGTCTTCTTCCTCTTTGTTTCCTCTGCCTCTTTTTAATTCAGCTGTCTATACAGTGAAGTGGTGATGAAGCAGCATCCGCAGCTCTTTGTAGAGGAAAACCACTCCACAGCTCATCCTCCACTTTTCTCTGCAGTTCAGTCTGAACGCTCTGATTCTGCAGCATTGTGATAAGAACTGACGACATCAAAGCACTGCCCTGCAGGGACTACTTTTCCCGTGTTGGATCACCCGGCTCCATGCTCTGCTCTCTTTTCATTATTGTTTAGGCTCAAATTGAGCAACATAATTGTTAATAATGTGTCTGTTTTTATATAAAATGTGAAATGTCTGCTGGTTCCAGCTTCCACACAGAGAGGGTTGTTGCTTTATACTGGCAGGAATCATCTTTTCAGAAATACTGGACGTTCTGCTTTCACTTGTTACCTGAAACTCAATAATTTACTTTATACAAGTTACCTCAGGGCTGAAGTTTAAACACTTTGCAGCCTGTGTGGCTTCTGATGTGTTTGAAGTTGTGGACATTTTTCAGCTTTTGGACTTTGAACTGATGGACAGGCAGAACTTCACACAACAGGATGGTTTCCGTTGGCACTCTGAGGAATCTAACTTCACCTTTCTGGGGCTGAAGGTGGTGCCCTGCCATTTGAAAGCAGAAATCTTCATCTGGAGCTGAAACTGATTCATTTTCTCCTGACATGTTTTATAACACGTACAAAATAATGTGAAGAAATGTCACCTTTCCACTGGAAAAGACGTCACCTTGATGGAAGCATATGTCTCTCCAAAACTCCATCCATCAATGCTACCTTCACACTGATGTCCTCCATGGACACTGATGTTCTCCATGGACACTGATGTCCTCCATGGATACTGATGTCCTCCATGGACACTGATGTCCTCCATACCATCACAGCTTTCTCTTGATAACAGCCTGGATGATCTTTCACATCTTTGGAAATTAGGACATTAGCTGAAATGTAGACTCATCTGACCACAGGACATGTGTCCACTGTCTGTCCATCTGAGAAGAACTGGTGTCCAGAGAACTGTTTATGTCTGTCTTCCTCCTTGTATAATCCAGGTTCAGGTTCTGGTTCTGGACCCAGTGGAGTGTTTTGGGTGAAAATGGTCCACCTGAGTCCACATGTCTGTATTGATCTCAAGCCCTATTTCTACCAAGGGGTCCGACTCTGGACGGGACGGTTTGGTTTGGTAAACCCTGATCTCTGCTGTGTTTCCACAGCAACCGTACCCTTACCTGGTAAGGTGGGGTATTAGCTGGGTAGTGATAAATGCATCAGCTACATAATTTTAAGATGTCATAATGGTGCGATGCCTTCCTTGAATTCCAAGAAAGAAGCAGGTGAACCAGAAACAAAGGAGAATGGTGGACATCCAGCAGGTTGTTTTCTTCTTCTTGGATTTAAAGAACAAAAAGTCCACGTATATTCCCAATGAGCTGTTCCTGCTTTGTTCTGATTATCAAGTTGCACAGGAAGTGACAATACCTTTGACCAATCAATGGACTGCAGTGTGTCAAGCTCCATCTTTTGGGGTCCCAAAAAAGTAGGATGGGTCATATTGAATATTCTGGCACCATTCCCATTTTTTACCTGTGGAAAAGTATGTTTTTGTCCTTTCCACTCTGAGGGTGCATTTACACCATGATAGTCCCGCAGAATCTGTTCGACTGAGCGGGATACTTCAGAAAAATTTCTTACCTTCCTTTGGTTTGGTTTGCTTTCACACTGTACTTTACTCAAACCACCTGAACAACATCACATAGTTCCAACAACTGCTCACTGGGGGGCGGCATTCCTCAAAACAACCACTGACCCCCCAAAAAATGTAGATAGAGGAAGAAAATTCAGCTTGCTGATTGGCCAAGACTGACAACATTTCGCTCACCAGAAGTAAACAATGGAGCAACAATAAATTTCTGCAGTCTGGTTTCCGGTTTTACTTTGGTGGTAAGACCTGATCCTCTTTTTACCGGAATCTGTCCAATATGAGCAGAAGGAGGGGCAGCCAGATATCCACCATGTTGTTCAACATCACTTCCTCTGTTCGGTTAGCTGGATGGTCCATTTGCTTTGACACTGCAAGCAAACCACACCTGAGTTCAGTTGGAAGTGAACCGGGACCCCTGGTTTTCAAGCGTACCAGAGCTTGCTTCTTTGGGTCGCACCAGAGTCTGAATGAGCGTTCACACTGCTCCAAACAAACTGGACTATCTGTGGAAGTTGACCGGGGCTCATCTAAAGCCGACCAAACAGCGCCAGTGTGAACATGCCCCAAGATTTCCCCAAAATCCACAAATCTTTTCCCAACATTCTGCTCTGTGGACACTGAAAGACCAACGTTCTTTCCAGTCTATCATTGAGAAATATTTATTGGACTGGTTGATGATTATCTGATGGAGTTTGGACCAAAGTGGTGAACCCAGTTGGAAAGATTAACCCCTTAAACCCTAGGGTTTTTGGAGGTATAGTTCGCCTGAACAGACCTACCCAAATTAAATCAACAATAACTCTGTAATTTTCAGGTCAATATACATAACCTTGGTCTCAGGTATGACCCTATGAAATATAAATCCAGTGTCAGAAACATTGTGAATGTTCATATGTCTGTGCAAATTGTGATAAACCATAGGTAAAAATAAAAAAAATATCCTCGCCTAATTGATTTTTTTTTTTTTACACAGATGAAAACATCATGATAGAAATCATTCTGTGCATAAAGATACCACTGCATGGATTCAGCAACTCCTTGACTACAACTGTACAAAGTTTCACGAGAATAGAACAAAGCTCATAGCTTTTATGCAGGTTTTAGTTTGGATAGAACCAGGCGGACTCTCCATTTGGCCACTTGCATACCCAAATGGTGCCAAATTGTGCTGTGTCTGTATTTCCTCCAGAGCGTCTAACGTGGTGTATTTGGTTTTTCGTAATTTCTTGGACATGTTTATGGCTTTTATCCTTTGTTCTAAATGGATAAAAAGTCAAAATGAAGCAAAGAAATGAACGCTGTTCGATATTCGCTCTTTCCGGTGCGCCCACGTGCGTAACTGCAGCAAAATGGCAACGATGCTCCTTTGTTTACACGCAAGTATTTATACCTGACAGATAAAGTCTCGTTCAAGTGTAAGATATCGTCGGAAAGCTTGTAAGATGTCGAATTCGACCAAACTTTATTTACACTGCCAAGACCCACAACAAGACAACAAAATGGCTGTGAATGGGAGCATATGACATGTTAGCGCATGACGCAGTTTCACCATTATGGATTACTACGCTGTGAGTTTTGGTCGAAGAACAATGTGGATAGACTGAAAATGACCACAAAAAAGTAAGGAAATAAAACATATCGCTGTTTGTGAGAATAGCTTTGGGATTTGGTGTATTTGGTGATAAACATGCTATCTGATAAGCTGTGATATGCGACGGTTAGCTTTGTGTTTGTTTTGAGACTGATGTGAGGTGCTTGGTGAATATCTTTTTATGCTTGTATCATATGAAAGTGCAGCTTTTCTAGTTTCATTTGATACCCAACATGTTGGGGTGGAGTGAACGGATCACGCGTTGTGTTGCATTTTGTTTCGGGTGTTACTGGTTATGGTGGCGCTGTTGTTTGTAGCATACGTATTTTAAAGTTGTTATTAAACAAATTCTTTGTTAACCAAATGCAGTTGGAGAGTTGATTTAGTGGCATTAGGTTTTCTTCTTTAAGACACATTATAAATAAAATATCCTTACATCACTAAAGTAACTTTTTTACACACATGAACTTGTGTTTACATCTGTTGGACCCACCGGTGGGTTCGTCGGGCTTAAGGGGTTAAACCTTTGGTTGATCAAATCAAATCAATTTTTTTATTTATAAAGCACTTTTCATACAAAAAGTAGCACAAAGTGCTTTACATAAAAACAATTTTGGCACCTTAAAAACAAGTTTTCATACATCCAAGTATTAAACCTAACTATTTTAAAAACACACTCACAAACAACATGCATGCATCCACCCTGCCACCACCCACAACCCCATCCTTATTTTGCACTCTAACCTCTAGCTTCTGTCTCTTTGATTGTGCATTCATTATGAAATAAACATCTGGCTTGTTGTCAGGAAATGATATATTTAGGATCTGCTTTTATACCCAATGCTGATGTAGAGGGTCAAATAGATAAGGGGATAAAAACGAACACCCCTATTCTCTGTTCATTAAGTTTTCTTTTATTTGTTATGCATTATATTACTGCAATCTCTTTACTGCAGCGCTATTCTACTTCCAGCTGCTAGGGGGCGGCTATGGCGCTGGTGGTAAAGAGTAGAGCAGGTCACAGAGGAAGAATAAACCTTCCTGTATGAAGCTAACGCCAGCTCAACGTGTGTGTCTCCTCTATTCTTCACCACATGTTGGTAAATGTTCATTTAAACAAGTGTATATGGCAGACTTTACTAGTTGAAATAGTTGTTTATTGAGTAGTTTGTACCTGTTGCAGACAAAGCGGTTTGATAAGACATGTATAAGGAAACAACAATTAGCTCGTTTGCTAGCTAATGCTAATGCTAGCGGATTTGAACAACATGGAGTCGTGTGTGTGGTTAGCTATCACAAAACAACTGAGAAACTTGTGGACTCACTTTTAAACTTAATTCACTTAGCACCTTCTGAAAGTTGTTCATGCAGTATGATATTTGCTGATGTGTCTTCTTGGTTGAGACCAAACCAGAATGTAGGTGATTAAGTGAGGATACGGTTGCATGAGAAAAACAGAGAAAGGAACCATTAAAGGGAAAGTGCATTTTCTTGTTAGCTTTTAGTTAATTATATGTAAAATTTGTTATATATTTGTTTCAGTGCTTATGTTTAAAAATTTATTTCATGTAGTTTGAAAAATCTTTATTTTATCTTAAGCTAGAAAAAACGTGCTAATAGTTTTGAATAGACAGTTAAAAGTGATAAAAGTTGATATAAGTGGCAAAATTAATTTGTAATTGCTATTGTGTTCAAGTAAACTTGCTGGAAACATGTTCAGTCGATGAAATGTTAGAAAAGTCAGATTGTCCCAAATGGTTGTAAATGGGACTGAAAATGGCCATATGTCAAATTAATACCTGATTTCTGTGAAGAGTAAACCTTCCTGTATGAAGCTAACACCAGCTCAACGTGTGTGTGTATCTCCTCTATTCTTCACCACAGCTTGACACACTGAGACGACAAAACCTTCGTTGTCTTCTGACTGTAATGCCGGGGGGCGACCCGACACCCTCCCCAGTCAGCGCTGTTTTATCTGCATGAGAGGAAACCTACACAGTGTTGAGAGATTTTCATGTTATGGCTGATCAGCGTACGTACACACTCCCAGGGATTCACATATGCATACATTAGCATAAAAACGCAGTAACGTTTGACAAACAAGGCTGCTGCGTTTTCCTGTGATGATCCAGTAAACATTGATTCACAGAGCACAAACAGTCATTACAGGATGTCTCACAAAGCAAATGTCGATCATTTGTCTCGCTTCGCCGCCGCATAAACTGCAAGTTTAACATCTACATATTCAAAATGCATCGTAAATGCATATCATAACTTCCTCCCAGGGTGTAAACATCCTGTTTATGATAAAACATGCTGCTGCTTTGGGTATATGTTTCAGTTTCCTCTGAAGGAAATCACTCAGTTATGTTAACAGGAAGAAGACCAGATACAGTTACTTATGCAATTAGGTAAAGATGAGGAAAGAAAGCTGAACTTGTGGTGAAACTAAACTTTAGATTAACCAGAAAATAATCTAATGGAGGGAAGAGAACATGGCTGACTGCTCCTGCACCTGTTTTGACATGTTTACCTTGTTTCCAGGGAGCAAACGGTTTCCATTTATTTCAAGACAAAGTAGAAATTAACTGGCGGAGACTTAAATATCACGTCAGCACTGATTTTTGTCAAAGCCCGGTTATAATTGTGCTTGTTTAAAATCCACCCTGTGGATTGTTCCTGTAAACAAACAGTTTCATTCAGCGACGACACACCAACGCGTTCTGCTTCCATCTTTACCAACGTCTGCTGGAGTGTGTGCACCACTTAAATCTATTTTCACGCAGTAGCAGCAAGGCGATGCCCTAATTAAAAAAGCTTTGATGCCTCATGAAGGTTAATTATTTCCTGTTCTGAAATATATTTGAGAATGCTAATAAAGAAGTGGCCACCAGCGACGTGGTAAATAAGCTGTGTGGTATTTTATGTGGCCTTTAACAGCGAGCTGATCGTGTATTATTCCTCCTCTCTTCACACAAACAGGCCGTCACGGTCACATTATGGGATCCAAACCAGGTGAGACGACGAGTCAAAGAGGAAAAAATAAGTTGGATCAAAATTAGACACGTTGCTTAGTTTATCTGCCCTCAGTGATTTCATTTCAGATTCATATCTGTATTTATGTAGTTTGTTACACCGATCATAGACATGATAAATGGTCTTTAGCTGCTTTTAAAACAAAAACAGTATCAATGACGATTTATATAATAAGGATTAAAGCTTCTCATAATTTGTCTGTGTTCAATAAGAATTTCCTTTCTCAAAATGAGAAAATTCACATAACAGCAGCCTCTATGTCTAATATTTAGTTCAGTTATAGTACAGCATTAAAACAGTAGCTCAGATTTTACACAGAGATTCTCGAAGGTTAGAGACGGTTTTGGAGTAAAACCAGACTTAGTAAACATCTTTTTGTAGCTTCACTCAGTCCAGAAAGCAACCTGATTCATTAACCGGCTGATGGTGGTCATGGTTGCTGAGATGTTTGAATCTGGATCTGCATACTGGTCCATTAAAAGTCATTTAACAGGTTTCTGAGAAGACATTTAAACAAAGTTTGCAAGCCTCTGCATCCCGTGTTGCTCAGGTTATGGTGCCACTGCTGTAGATCTGCTCATGTTTATACCTTATAGCCTACAGATGAGGAAATAACTAGTTTGGCTACAAACTACAGAAAAGGAAAAATATCTAGTTTGGTTAAAAACTAGTTTGGTTAAATGGCACTAATGGTTATTTAACCTAAAATGTTATCGCATAATTGGATTTTTTGTGATTATGTACGACTCGGGTTGGCCTTTCGGCATAAGGCGACGTTACAGATGAGGAGAAACGCTCATGTCTTTAATGATGGATCGTATGGCTGTCCAAACATAGCTGACGTGAGGTCCATGGCTTTCAGTCGACAGTGTGAAATAGTCCCAGTCTGTAGAAGAAACAGTGTGTAATTCCAGATAAATGTATTATTTCTTTTCACTACTGTAGTTTTCTTAATGTCCCAAACCAACAGCAGCCACTCTGCTGAAGGACAGCTGGAAGTCAAAGCTAGCTGGATGCTTTTCCTGGTTTATAAATTTTCTACTCAGGTTATAAAGAAATGATGGAAACCAATTTTAAAACGTGGTTTGCAAAAAGAAGCCTCTGAAGTCCAGGTGGCCGTTTCCTTTTCCATCTTAGAGGAATTATTGATTCTTTACACAGGAGAGGAGATTTAGCTGGAACGAGACGTCTTACTTACTTTACTTTGTTATCTAAGTTTATTTGGTATGAAAAAGTAAAATAAATAAAACTGATATATAAGGAGTGTTCAGGGGCCTCATTTATCAAACTGTGTAGCAAAGCAAACTACAGGTGGCGTCTAGTTAAAGGAAACGCTGCACTTCTACTCCCAGATTTATCAAAGTGAGCACACACACGTCCTCCACCTGTTTCCGTTTATAAACCAGAACCAACTCTAAAGCGGAGCAGGTGAGGGACACCTTGCCCCGCCCACATGGTGGCTTTAAATGTTCAGGTGGACGCCTGTAATACATATTCATCACATCATTTCCATGGTGGCTCAGGAGGGAAAAAGAGGGAAGAAGTGGAATATTTCAGGGTGTGAGACAGAGATCCTGATGGAGCACGTTGGAAAAGGTAAAATGTGTAACTGGTGGACACGGCGTGGACGTTACTGGTGTCAGAAAGACAGAATAGTGGCAGCAGGTGGAGACGCTGTCATCACAGCATCAGAAGAGAAGAAACGCCAGAGGAGTCGGAACGTACGGATGGATATCTCAGTCGGTAGAACATCCGTCTGCCATGCAGGAGATCGAAGTTCAAATCCCAGAGGGGTGAACAGCAAAACCTTCCAGTCGGGGTCTTCGGTAAGACGCTGCAGCCCACAGTAGATGGTTCTGGAGAAAAGCTGCTAGATGACAGTAATGATGCCGGTAATGTGGTCTTTGTACAGATAAATATGTACAGATATAAATATGTCCTGGTCCAGGCTCTGGTCATTTTGCTCTGCCTCTAGCCTCCACAGAGGTGTGGTCACATTTGCAGAATCACACTCCTCCTTCCTCATCCTCTGCATGCTGACACAGTAGTCCAGCGGGTTTATACACTAAGAGATACTTTGGTTATTTTTATTTATTTTTTTGTCTTCCTTCGTTTATTTGTATGTCACTACATTACAGTGGTCAGGCAGTAGCGTTAAGGGTCTTGCTTAAGGACCCAACAGGAAGGTGTTAACATTCGCCTCCTGGGGGAATCGAACTCTGTTCGACCACATGGGAGATGGATGCTAACTGAGCTATCAGAATCAGAATCAGAAAGGTTTTTTTTATTGCCATATGAGTGAACAGGTTCACATCATTAGGAAAATGCTGCGGTACTTGGTGCAGACATAAAAACAATATAAGTTATAAGTTTAAGCATGCAATAAATATAAAATAAAAATTTTAAAACAAAATAAAGTCTCTACACTTTAACACAAAATTACAAAATATACAGGATGGGTATGGAATTAGAGCATAATCCAGAAAGTATGCTAAAGTGACAGTAAAGTAGCTTTGGTATGTTTGTCTCTTTTTGCATGAAGCACAGGTCCTGTGACTGAGACAGAGCGTTTATGGCCTAGAGTTCTCGTTCATGAGTCCAACAGCAGAGGGGTAGAAACTCTTCTTGTGGCGAGAGGTTCTGGTCCGGATGGACCGTAGCCTCCTGCCTGAGGGGAGTAGCTCAAAAAGTCCATGACCAGGATGAGAAGGGTCGGCTGCGATCCGGCCCGCACGGCCCAGTGTCCTGGAGGCGTACAGGTTCTGGAGAGATGGGAGAGTACAGCCGATCACCTTCTCAGCAGAGCGCACGATACGCTGTAGCCTCTGTTCGTCCCTGGTGGTGGCTCCAGCGTACCACACGGTGATGGAAGAAGTGAGGATGGACTCAATGATGGCTGTGTAGAACTGCACCATTGTCTTTGTTGGCAGGTTGAATTTCTTCAACTGCCTCAGGAAGTACATCCTCTGCTGGGCCTTCTTGATGACAGAGGTGATGGTGGGCTCCCACTTGAGGTCCTGGGTGATGGTGGTACCCAGGAAGCGGAATGAGTCCACAGTGGTGATGGGGATGTCAGTCAGGATGATGGAGGGGAGTGGGGCTGTGTGCTTCCTAAAGTTCACAATAATCTCCACTGTCTTCTGGGCGTTCAGCTCCAGGTTGTTGTAGCTGCACCAGGACACCAGACGTTCAACCTCCATCCTGTAGGCAGACTCATCCCCGTCAGAGATGAGTCCAATAACGGTGGTGTCGTCCGCAAACTTAATAAGTTTGACAGACTGGTGGCTCGAGGTGCAGCAGTTGGTGTACAGGGAGAAGAGCATAGGAGAAAGTACACAGCCTTGGGGGGTGCCAGTGCTGATGGTCCGGGAGGCCGAGATGTTCTTCCCCAGCCTCACGTGCTGCCTCCTGTCCGTCAGGAAGTCAGTGATCCACCTGCAGATGGGATCAGGCACGTTCATCTGGGACAGCTTGTTTTGGAGGAGGTCTGGGAGGATGGTATTGAAGGCAGAGCTGAAGTCCACGAACAGGATCCTGGCGTAGGTTCCCGGTGAGTCCAGATGCTGCAGGATGAAGTGCAGGGCTATGTTGATGGCGTCGTCTACAGACCTGTTGGCTCTGTAGGCGAACTGCAGGGGATCCAGGAGGGGGGCCGTGAGGGATTTGAGGTGGGACAGAACCAGGCGCTCAAATGACTTCATGACCACAGAGGTCAGTGCCACAGGTCTGTAGTCATTAAGTTCAGTGATCCTTGGCTTCTTGGGGACAGGAACTATAGTGGAATTTTTGAAGCAGTCCGGCACGTGACACGCCTCCAGTGAGGCACTGAAAATGTCCGTAAACACTGGGGCCAGCTCGTTTGCACAGTATCTCATGGTGGCTGGAGAGACACCGTCTGGGCCGGGGGCTTTCCGGGGGTTCACACGTTCGAACTGCTTCTTCACCTGCTCTTCCCCAATGGAAAAGGTTGTGGGGGTGGGGAAGGAGGGGGGCGTTGTGGAAGTCCTTGATGATGCATTCTCCTCTGAGGCGGGGTAGGAGGGGGGGTAATCCGCACTGTGTTTCTGGTTCTGGTTCTTTGGTTGTTGTTGTGATACATGTTGTTGTTGTTGTCTTGGTTATTTTTTAGGAACTCCTGATGATTGTCTGCTTAGTTTACCTGTAACAGCTGTAGGAAATTTCTGTTTCTGTACAGGTGTAGCTGCTGGTTGGTGTTAGGTTGGATTGAAGCTCGTTGCTTCTATCTGCTGGATCTTTGTCTCCTCTTCATTTTATCTACTTTCCTTTTTACTTCTCTTCATTATTCTTTTTTCTGTCCCTCCAGTCAGGTCCAGCAAGATAACATCAATTCCATTATTCAAAATAAATAAAACTATATATTTCAACAAATAAAGAAGTTAGATTAACAAGAGGAGTTGTATACCCATAAAACTCCTCTTGGCAAAGCAAATTTGTTTGGCACAACACAGCAGCCGGACCATCATTCTGCCGCCACCGTGCTGGACAGGACAAGTTAGGAAATATATATATATATATATATATATATATATATATATATATATATATATATATATCAATATACGTTTTGATTTGATTTGATACAATGCCAGTCCAATACGACATGATATTTTACAATATGATGCAATACACAGACCTAATACTATATGACATGTGATAAGATGCAGTATCATATGATCTACTTTATTGTTTCTTTCTGGGAATTGTTTTCAGATCCAAAATCCTGCCACTTTTTAAAATGATCAATAACAATTTAAAAGATCAGTAATCTAAAAGCAGCATCAACATTCAGCTAAACACGCATCAAAAGGAGGAAATATCCCCAGAACTTTAAGTTTTCCACCTTCGACCCTAACTGATCCTGTTTAGGTCTAAAAGCTGATAGCTGGTTGTTTTCTAAATCAGGCTCATTTTAAATTCAACCCTGTTCATAGAAATCAGGAGGAAATGTCTTGAGAGTGGACAGAAACTTTCTTTTTTAGGTTCTGGCTCCTTTTTTTAGTTACATATGTGTAAATCTGAGCAGAGGCTGCTTACCAACGCTAGAGATGATGTAAACAGAATTTCCCAGCCTTTATTACTCAAGCTTTTCGTTTAGACTTAAAGATTTATATTAAATTAAACCACAAGTTGAGACTGCGTGCATCTCGGTTTGCAGTAGAAAGAGTTGATTTGGGGTTCGTATCGCTCAAAAGGACACTAAATAAATCTCTGCCATCTAATCTGTATTTAATTACTCTTTCTACTGGACGGAGTGGCGGCATGAATGCTAATAAAGTTTAAACAGAGAAAATGATTCTATCCAGTAACGGGTTTGATTAACACTTTCTGAAGCTGGACACCACATCCAGTCTCTGCAGACGGAGTCTCTCAGGGACTCCTCCTCCTCATTCGTCTTCCTCCTTCCCCTCATTTATTTCCCTACATCCTGCTCCTCATCAGCTTCGTGTCATCTTACCAAACATCCTGGAAGTCGGCCACTAAGCTGTTGGCTATGAAAAGATGCCGTTCATCATTCATCACAATAATTATAGTTTAGGTTGAAATCAATTAGTATAAAATATCTACTGATGGAATTTAGTTTTTGCAAATATTTTTGTATAATTTCAATAAAATTAACTGGCCTTAAATCATAAAATCGTTATATATATGTACACATGCATACAATATATGTACACATATATTGTATATATGTACACATATATACAATATATGTACACATATATTGTATATATGTACACATATATACAATATATGTACACATATATTGTATATATGTACACATATATACAATATATGTACACATATATTGTATATATGTACACATATATACAATATATGTGTACATATATATATGTGTGTATGTATATGTGTGTGTGTATATATATATATATATATATGTGTATAATATATACACACATATACACACACATATACAATGAAAAAAATCCTGGACGGCTGATGAAGAGGTCCCCAAACCAGGTAAAAAACATCCACCATTAAGTATTGTTCAGTCATGTTTCATGTCCAGCTTTTCATGTTAAATCAATCAGAATGTTGTTTCTAGACAGAAGACCTGAGGAATCGAGCTGGTTCGTTCCTTAAAAACAGATAACTCAGAGCAAGGTCGTTTAGAGTTTAAACTAACAGAAAGCTGGTGTCAGTGTTCACCCTGATGATGAAAACTATTTGTTTTAAGCTCTCAGTTTCATCAAGAAGCATCTTCCTGACCACCACGAGCCTCCTCTGCAGCAAACTGACTCCTCTTCTGATGAAGAAGATCTTTTCTCCAACATGAAGCACACTCAGGAAACAACAGCCAAACAACCTGATGCGTACCTGGCATGTACAGCGTGGATGATCCAGCCCGTAACCCCGGCCTGCGAAGGCTTTTCAGTGCCTCTGGATTCATCTTCAGCCAAGAAGGGGAAGAACTGATTCACACAGCTTTGAAAAAGCAGCTTCTTCTGAAGCTGAATCAGGACTTCTTCCAGTTTGAATAGTTTGTCCAGGCTGACATCTGAAGAAATGGACCACACACCTAAAACCTGGTGGACGTGGTCTCAGTGAGAAATGCTGCAGCTCCTCGTCTTTGCTTGGATTTATTTTATTGTTGTGCTGAAGTTTTGTTGAGGCCGAATTCGTCTACGGAGAGCATTCATCATGCTGGAAGCTTCGATGCTACAGCTGTACATGTAGGTACCAGTGTGTTAAGTTGTTGCTGCCAACACACACACACACACACCGCTGTGTAGGAAGCTGAGGAAATAGACTCGATGTGCATCATCTTTTAGGGATTTCCATTACTTTCCACAGACATGTTAACACGCAGGGCAGTGTGTGTGTGTGTGGTTTACAGGTTTTATTAAGGCCACGTTGCCATGGAGACCAGTGGTCCAACAGGACGAGCAGATCCTGAAAGCAGAGTAGCAGTTGGTTGGCGGAAGTGGACTGAAAAGTACACTTGCGACCGTTCATAGGGAACGTTTGGGGAGAAAAGAGGCTCTCCGGGTTTTTAGGTTGTGGATGTTTAAATAAAAATTAAATGACAGAAAATGTACTTTACTGGTTTTTATCACATTTCTATGCTGATGTTTTTACAGGTGACAGACTTCTTGTAGCAGAGTTCTGAATGTCAGGACATCAGGTGGTTTCAGAGGGTCACAAAAAATGATATTAGAAGATGTATTTTGTACTATCTATACTTGAGTATTTTTAAAGTACTTAAGTACTTAGAGTAAAATTTTGATCGAGTAACTTTAACTTGTAGTTGAGATTTGACGACGAGTATCAGTACTTTGACTCAAATACTGGAGATGAGTACTTGGTCCCCCACCGTGTACTGCATGTAGACACGTTTTTACTGCATTCAGGTCTGATGAAGACATCTCGGCTCTGAAGGGACAAAGACATGTCCACCCCAGATCTAAGTCATTTATCATCATGATGACGCGTGTGCACGTGTGACTGCATTTGTCTGAGCTCTTTCTGCACCTGAATGCAGCACCAGGCTGAGGCTGTGTTCTCAACGGTGTGTGTTTGTGAGTGTGTATCGGGTCCAGACTGAAATGAGATTTCTGAGTGGCTTTTATTGATCCATCACTCCTTCAGGATCCCAGAGCTCACCATCACTCAGATCAATGAACACCGTGAGTGAAGAAGATCGTATTACTGCAGACGAAGGTGACGACATCGGAACGTTGTTCATCGGAACGACACTGACATCATGGGAAAAGTCAGCTCCGCCTCTCGCAGCTCTCAGCTTTTATTCATCAGAATCTTTTGGAAGTTAATAAATAACATTGATATCAGTCATTAGGGTCTGTAGGTCCATGTGTGTTAGTCTGGGAAGGTTATGAGGTCATTTCCAATCTGAGTCTAGTAAAGTGAGAGGTGAGTCCATCTGCCCAACAGCTTCCTTCCTTTGGAAGACAAAAACTCTGAGGAGGTGAAGCTGAAACGAGGAAAAGATGCACCAGAAGCTTAACCGACATGTCTGCATGTCCTGTCTATGTGATGCTCTGTCTGCTCCATTTTCAGGTCATTTCTGTTTGTACGGTTTTACCGGACTAACTACCTTTAGACCAATAACTCCCACCGTATAGGGTGTGTTTAACTGGTGATACAGTGTCTCACTCAAACGCCAGGTTACTTGTTCACTCAGGTTTATTTCGACAAGTAGATGCTATTTACTAATAGCACCGAACATCTCTTAGTAACCGTGTCGCTTTCAGGTAAACAACTGTAACACACAAACAACAGAACACAAAATTAACACCGCGTACACACGACGGGCAGCATACAGATTATACATTTTGTGGAAATAACCATATCCTTACAACTTTTAGATAACTCACCAGCTCAGTCTCACCAGCCAACAGCGATAACTCTGGCAATGCAGAAAAACGGGCATCCGGCACGCATGCGCGAATAGACCAACCCCTCACTACCCGACTTTACACAGATAGAAAAAACGCTTCACGTGAATACTGTGAAAGGACTGGCTGGTGGTAATATTTCGTACACAAAGTAAACCCACACACCATTCAAAAGAGAAAGAAAGGGAAAATCCACACACTGTTCCTCTGGCTCAACTCGTCTTTTCGTAAATCTCCGTCATAGCCGTCCGGCAAATGTTTTTTTTTTTTAACCTGTCCTGTCCAGCATCATAGCAGCAAAATGATAATCTGGTTGCTGTATCGTGCTGAACACATTTGCTCTGCCAAGGGGAGGCCTATGGGTGAGGCTCCTCTTGATAATGTGATTCATTTATTTATTTATTTACTTTGAATCACGGAATCTATGTAATCTTGCTGGACCTGACCGGAGGGGACAGAAAAAGATGGAAAATAGCAAAAAGAGCAAAAGAAGAAAGGAAACAAAAAAAATCACAGACAGAAGGAAACGACCCTTCAATCCACACCATCACCAGACAACAAGGTGTTACACCTGTACATGAACACACCAGAACATTTCCTACAACTTTTACAAAAACAAAAACACACACACAGAAAAAACTAGTCATTAAGAGTTTTTAAATAATAACCAAATCAAAAAGACATAACAGCGACCAGATACTAACTCACAGGAAAAATAAAGGAAAATTAAAGCTGCAAGCAGCATTGGAGGCCCTCGCACCTCTGGCGCCGCTTCGGCCTATTGCACCGCCCCATCGGCCAAGAGCCTCCCTCCAGCAACACAGCCGATCTTGCCCACAGCTATATACCCATTCTTGCAGAGTTTATCTCCATCAAGAGGTGATTTTCGTCATGAGAGGATCAACTTGCCACGCAGCCTGTCCAGTGATGACATCTGAAGCATTCATGACCTTATTTCTTACAAACTGTGTTGAATTCCCACAAACTGGAGCATGATTTCATCAAAAGGAAAATTCCACGTGGCCACTAGGAGATGGTAAAGTTGTTTTAATGTGAGAAGAGGAAAATATTAGCTCAATTGGTCTAGAGCCACTTCCTGTATAATGGTGAATGAGTTAAACCATCACAGGAAGCCATTTTAATCATGCTGCTGTAAGAAAGCAGTCATATTTTCAACCATGAGTTCATGAAGGATGATATTAATGAGTTAGAAATAGTTTTACAGAGGATAAAGGGTTAAAATGGTGGGACTTCCTTTTCCCCGGGGGCGGGGCTATGGTGTTGAGAACATCAGGACATGAAGAGGCTTTTTTGTTTGTCCTGGCATGTTAAATAAATATGACACATTTTACCATGTCGTTCAAAGCAGTGGTTGGAGCTGATAGATTAAATATTTACATGGGGCGCTATAGAGCCACATAACCAGCATATGTCTATTTGAATCAGTTCCAGGCCTGACCACTGTCCTCCCTGCCAAGTTTGGTGGAGATCAGGATTGGTGGAGTCAGTTACAAGTACTTCCTGTTTCATGGCGGTGGACACCATTTGCTATGTTTTGCTTGAGGAAGGAACTTGAGGTTTTTTTTCTCTAATATCATGAAAGGGTTTGAACTGATCTCAAGCACTTTTGAGTGTGTGAGGTTAATCCCTGACGAGAGGGAACCCGCTGAAGGAAAAAGGAACTTCCTGTTTCAAGTGGACGGGGCTTAGGCCAAGACCAGAAGTTGTTACATGTATCTGTTCAGGAGCAGACCCTGATTAATCACTGTAAGTGTGATGGTGATGGGATGAAAATTGAGGGATTCATGCAGATTAATGATGTCAAGGCGTCTTATCGAAGTTTGTCATGGCTCTATGGTCTCGCCATGCAGCACTGAGCAATGTCCAGGTGACAAGATTTGGACATGTAGATGTGGTCGGCATGGAACTGAAGTGAAACATGGGCAGATTGGTGCAGACTGAGTGTTGTTTGTCAGAAATAATGGATTCCATGCTTGATGGCGAAACATCAAAACTTGATGAGGCGCCGCCGCTGAACGCCACCTCCTATTAGAAAATTTTCAATAACTTTTGACCTCACATGCCTCTGGAGTGTTCAGACTGAGTTTGAGGTAAATACGATTAAATCTGTAGGAGGAGTTCGTTCAAATGCAATTCAAAGAAACATGCAGAAATGAACCCAGAAATGACAATTTTTTCAAAATGGCTGACTTCCTGTTAAAGGTATCATATAGGTCCAAGAGGCTTTTTTGTACATCCTTCCAAGTTCTATCAACATACTGGATTTCAGCCATATCAGTCAATGTATTGGGCAGATATGATCAATTAAATATTTGTAGGGGGCGCTATAGAGCCATATTGCAATTTTTTCCAGCATATGTCAATGTGGCTGAGTTCCCAGCCTCACTGCGGTCCATCCTGGCAAGTTGGGTGGAGATCAGCAGTACAATGGGTCAGTTTCAAGTACTTCCTGTTTGATGGCGTCGGACCACTATTTGCCATGGTTACGTTTGATGAAGGAACTTGAGATTTTTATTGTGGTATCATAAAAGGGTTTGACCTGTTGTGAAGCACTTTCAAGTGTGTAAGTTTCATTCCTGAGAAGATAGATCCCTGCGTATGAAAAAAAGCACTTCCTGTTGGAAGTGGGCAGGGCTTAGGGCTAGTCCGGTATTGGTCATATAGATCTCTTGAGGGCTAGACCCTGAATAAACTCTGCAAGTCTGATGGGGATTGGATCAGAATTGAGGGATTTATAGTGATTTATGATGTCATGGCGTCTTATCGAAGTTCGCCATGGCGCCACGGTCTCGCCCTGCAGCGTAGAGCAACAGTTTTCACTGGATATTCTCACCAACTTGTTTTCTGCTGTCTGACCCAGTTTCAACCTGGTTGTGTCCAAAACGTTAGAGAAGTGGATCTTCGAGTAAAAACCATGACTTCCTGTCGCCAGGGGGCGTGGCCAATTCATAACCCAAATATTGACATGTAGATGTCTTCAGGATGGGACTGGCATCATACATGGCCATTTTGGTTCAGATATATTGTTTTATGTGGAAGTTATATCAGTTTCGTTTGTCATGGCGAGACATCAAACTTTGAGGCCCCGCCCCCTCCATGCCCTTTCTCCTATTAGAAAACTTTCAATAACTTTTAAAGACACATGCCTTCTGAACGGCCTGAGCTATTTTGGTAGCTGTACGATGAAATCTCTAGGAGGAGATAGATTTTGAAAATGTCAGTAAAATAGAATAGAATAGAATAGAATAGAATGCCTTTTATTGTCATTATACACATGTACAACGAGATTAAGCCATCCCCAGTGTCAGTGCAGAGAGAGCAGTATAGAAATAAATAATAAATAAAAGATCTAAGGTATAAAATATTTACAGAAATAAACAGATGTGCACACTCTAGTTATTTGCAGATATAAGTATGATGTCTATGTCTGAAAAAAAATATATATTGCACGTTCAAAGTATTATTGCACGGATCATGATATGTTGTACATGTCATGTGACAGAATGTATTGCACATATGTTGTTAGTGTCCAGCGTATTTCAGATTTGAAGTCCTACAGGAGTTCAGGGCAGTTATTGCTTTTGGAAAGAAACTGTTTTTGAGTCTGTTTGTTTTAGTCCTGATGCACCTGTAGCGCCTCCCAGAGGGCAGCAGGGCAAACAGATCAGAGCCAGGGTGGGAGCTGTCATTTATGATGTTTCTGGCTCTGCTGAGGCAGCGGGAGGTGTAAATGTCCGTCAGGGAGGGGAGAGGGCAGCCAATGATCTTCTGTGCTGTCTTTACCACTCTCTGTAGCCTCTCCTTGTCTGCTACAGTGCAGCTGCCGTACCATACTGTGATGCAGTATGTCAGCAGGCTCTCAATGGATGAGCGGGTAGAAGGTCAGCAGCAGGTTGGAGTTCAGTTGGTGCCTCCTGAGGACTCTCAGGAAGTGTAGCCGCTGCTGAGCCTTCTTGGTGATTGACGTGATGTTCTCTGACCAGGAGATGTCGGCCGAGATGATGACGCCAAGAAACCTGATGGTGTGGACCCTCTCCACACACTCGCCATTTATGTAGAGGGGGGCTGGGTCTGTGCTGAACCTCCTGAAGTCGATGATGATCTCCCTGGTTTTCTTGGTGTTGAGAGCGAGGTTGTTCTCAGAACACCAAGCAGCCAGCTTCAGGATCTCCTCCCTGTAGGCAGCCTCATCACCCCCGGAGATGAGTCCGACCACTGTAGTGTCGTCAGCGAACTTGACGATGAGGTTGTCATTGTGGGCCGGCCTGCAGTCATGGGTGTAGAGGCAGTACAGGAGGGGGCTCAGCACACAGCCCTGTGGGGAGCCGAATGCTCAGCGTGCTGGTGGAGGAGAGGTGGGGACCTAGTCTCACAGTCTGGGGTCGGTCTGTTAGGAAGTCCTTTATCCAGGCACATGTGAGAGGGGGGAGGCCAACAGTGTCCAGTTTTGTGCATTAATCTGTCCGGGATTATTGTGTTGAACGCAGAACTGTAATCCACAAAGAGCATCCGGACGTAGCTCTGCTGCTGCTCCAGGTGGTTCAGCGCAGAGTGAAGAGCTACAGCTATGGCGTCCTCAGTGGATCTGTTCGCGCGGTATGCGAACTGGTGGGAGTCGAAGTCTGGGGGGAGATGGTCCTTGATGTGCTGAAGAACAAGTCTCTCAAAGCACTTCATGATTACCGGAGTGAGGGCCACCGGTCGGTAATCGTTCAGGCTGGTGATGGGAGATTTTCTTCGGCACCCGGGACAATGTGGAGGATTTGAGGCAGTGTGGGATGACTGCCTGAGCCAGGGAGAGGTTGAAGATCCTGGTAAGGGTGGGGGCGAGCTGGTGGGCGCACGCTCTGAGCACCTTGCCAGGTACTCCGTCTGGGCCAGTAGCCCTTCTTGGTGTTCACCGCCAGGAGCACCCGTCTGACATCGTGCCTCTGGATGGTGAGTGGGGTGGTGCGGGAGCCCAGATGGGGGTGTCGGTGTGGGTGGGGGTGGGGCATGGTTGGAGCAGATGCATGCTGCTGAGAGTCGAACCGGGCAAAGAAGCAGTTTAGCTCCTCTGCCAGTGTTGCGCTCTGATCTGCTGTCGACACACTCACAACCTCTGAAGTTAGTGATGTCCCTGTATGCCCCGCCACACCTCCCGAGTGTTGTTGCTGGACAGGTGGGACTCTATGCGCATCCTGTGGTCCGCCTTGGCTCTTTTATGCCTCTTTTCAGGTCAGCACGAGCAGCACTATACAGTGCTCTGTCCCCTGACCTGAAGGCAGCGTCCCCGGGCTCTGAGGAGTGCGCGGACCTGGCTGGTCATCCAGGGTTTCTGGTTAGGGAAAGCCCCTGATGGTTTTGTCCACAGTCACATTCCCGATACAGAACTGAATATAGTCAGTACCGTTCCTGTGAGTGTCTCCAGCTCCTGTTGTTCAAAGATGTCCCAGTCTGTCTGTTGGAAACAGTCTTGGAGTTTGGCGAGGGCATCTTCCAGGCCAGGTTGTTACAGTTTTGTGGTGGGCCTGTTCCTACGTCTGAGGGGGGTGTAGGCTTGGGAAGCAGGAGGGAAGATGGTCTGACTGTCCGAGGTGGTGGGGAGGGGTACGGCCCTGTATGCATGCTTGATGTTAGTGTAGACATGATCAGGGTGTTCTCCCCCCTTGTAGCACACTTAACATGCTGGTAGAACTTCGGTAGTACAGTTTTTAAGTTGGCCTTATTAAAGTCCCCCGCAATAATGTGAACAACGTTGGGATGAGCCCGCTGTTGTTCGTTTATGGCGTTCAGCAGGAGAGAGAGCGCCGTGTTTACACTGGCGTCGGGTGGCACATACGCCGCTGTGACGATAACAACAGACAGCTCTCTCGGCAGAAAAAAAGGCCGACATCTAACAGACATGTACTCTATGTTCCGGACAACAGTGTTGGTCTATGATTGTCCCGTTGTTACACCAGTTATCGTGCACATAGATACAGAGCCCCCCTCCTCTGCTCTTACCGGAGTCCTCAGTCCTGTCCAGCGTAGCCAGAGTTCGGCCTGCGAGCTGCACGCTAGCATCGGGTATGTCCGGGTGAAGCCAGGTTTCAGTGATGATCAGTACACAACCAGTCCCGGACGTAGCGGTTTCCAGCGAGTAGTAATTCAGGTCGTCCGTTTTATGTACCAGGGATCTGGCGTTGGACAGGTACAGGCTCGGAAGAGGTGGCTTGTGAGGTTGTTTTCTTAGCCGTAGCATAACGCCGGACCTGCAGCCCCGCTTCTGCTTCCTCTCCCTCCTCCGTCTGCGCCGCCTTCCCCAGACTCGATAACAATCCACGGAGAGTCCGGTGTCTCGCTATGTCGTCTGGGATGTTGTGCGTGTGGTGGAAGTCACTCGAAATAGATATCTGGTGTTGGTATCCGATATCCAAAAGCATCTGACGGGTGTACGGGCTGTTCGCTACGGCCAGTCGTGCACAAAAGACAGAAAAACGACAGAAAAAGAAAGAGAAAGAGCACTGGAATGGGGAGCCGTAAGCCGCTGCATCCATGCGCGCCGCCATTCTTCCCTGAGGAATCAATCAATCAATCAATCACTTTATTTGTCCCCCGAGGAGGCAATTGGTTGCTACAGCAGAGAAGCAACACAAATAACATATATAAGAAAGTTAAAAACGAGTATAATCAATAAAAACAATAAAAGTTTCATTCATTCAAGACTCTAGGCAGCTACCTTTTCCTCCTGGAATTGAGGATAGAGATAGCAGAAAGGAACAAAGGAATGTTTATATCTGTTAGTCTTTGCTAATGGAAGTCTAAGCAATGAGCCAGATGGAAGAAACTGAAACTGATGATGTAATGGGTGTGAGCTGTCAGACAGGATAGATTCTGCTTTCTTAAGCAGCTGTCTGTTATACAGATTCTGCCAAAGTTTTCTTGAGCACTTTCCAGATATTTTTCCACAGACATGAACAACCTTACTGAGAACATTTTTCTGTTTTACACTCAAAGATGAAAACCAACAAATAAAAGAGAAAGTCATGACAGACTCAATAAAAGTACGGTAAAACATGGTCATCAGGGAGGAATCCACCCTGGAATTTTTGCGAGTTTCCTCAGACAAAATATACGCTGCTGACATTTCTTATAGATCGTGTCAGTGTTGTCTCAAATGTCAATTTTACTGTCTATTGTGGTCCCTAAATACTTATATGACTCCACCAATTTCTACCTCTTGACCATCCACGACTGTGCCAACAGGAGAGGGACGCGTTCGTCTGAAATCGATGCACATGTCTTTTGTCTTGGCTACATTTAAGGTTAAAAATGACTCCTGGCACCACTTTAAGAAATAATCAGCTACAGGGACCATGAGAGGTTTTCTGTACTGTCAACAAGCTTAAATAACTGTATCATCAGCAAATTTCAGGATGTGATGATTGTCAAATGTGCTACAACAGCTGTTGGTGTACAGAATGTACAGCAGGGGAGAGAGGACGCAACCTTGCGGTGAGCCGGTGGATGTTACAGATATGTCAGAGAAATGTTCATTTACTCTGACTCTCTGGGTTTCTATATGTTTAAGAAATCCAAAATCCAACCAACTATGTTACCATCCAGACTAAAATTATCGATAGTCTCTGAATAAGCAGATGGGGTTGAATAGTATTGAAAGCAGAGGAGAAGTCAACAACCAGCAATCTAGCATGATGGTGAGAGCTCTCAGGTGCTTGAAGATATAGTTCAGCAGAGTTAAGGTGGCATCCTGGACCCCCCTCCCGGACCTATAAGCAAACTGTAGGGGATCAAGCAAATGTTCTGTCCTATTCAGGAGTTCAGCTTTAACCAGTTTCTCAAATGCTTTCATGACCAAAGACGTCAGAGCAATGGGCCTGAAATCATTCAAGGTTCTGGGATGTTTAACTTTGGCAGCAGGAACTATGGTGGCCTGTTTCCATGTAAGAGGAACCTTCTGCTGAGAAAATGACAGATTAAAAATATAGTTAAAAATCGGACCAAGTTGTTCAGCACAGGTGGAGAGCATCCGACCGCTTATGTTATCCGGCCCAGAACTGGTTTTGGTTTTACAGCGTTTAAAATTTTTAACAACCTGATGCACCTCAAACGAGAAAGAAGTGACCGGATGATCGGGTTCAAAACTGTTTTTCAGCACAGATATTTCATCGCTAAAATCATGTACATCAAATCTTGAATAAAAAGTGTTCAGTTCCTGAGCCAGAACTGAATCAGAGGTGAACCCGTCTAGAGAGACCTTTTTCTTTGGGTCAGCACTCAGACCAACCATGGTCTTCATACTGTCCCATGCTGAGCCTAAGTTGTTATTGCTCAGCTTGTCTTCAACTTTTTGTTTGTAGCATAATTTAGCTCTTCTAATTTCTCGTTTGATTTCCCGTTGTACAGAGGTGAGCTCAGAATGGTCACCCCGTTTAAAAGCCTGTCTTTTTTTTTGTTAATAACACTGTGAGATGACTACACACCCAAGGTTTGCTGTTTGGGTAGAATTTACAAGACTTTACAGGGATGACAATATCCTCACAGTAGGTTATCCAGGAGCTGACAACATCAGTGAGTTCATGAATGTCTCTGGAGGATTCAATGAACTCCTCCCAGGCAGTACAGTCCAGACAGCCCTGAAGAGACTTTTTGGCCTCCTCAGACCACACTTTGAAGTTTTTAGTTGTTACTTTCCCCCTCTGAAGACAAGTACGATAAGATGGAATAAGGTGAACACAGTTGTGATCAGCTGACCCCAGAGGAGGGAGAGGTATTGATTTATAGGCCTTTTTAATAGACCCATAACACTTGTCCAGGATCTTATCCTTCCTTGTAGGACAGAGAACATACTGGTCGAAGTTCCTCAGGGTTTTATCCAGTGAACAATGGTTAAAGTCTCCTAGAATGAAATTAGGAGCATCTGGGGAAATGGACTGTAGTTTTTGCACTGTTTGAAAAATGAGATCAGAGGCCATTGTCTCATTCGCCTTTGGATGTATGTAGGCAACAGTCACAAAAATCTGTGGAAATTCACGAGGGAGGTACATCGGGCGCACAGATAAAGACAGCAGCTCAACATCCTTTGTACATAGACTTTCTCTTACAACCACAGTTTTACACCAGCGCTCGTTGATATACAGACACACCCCTCCTCCGCATGACTTCCCTGTTGTGACAGACACTCTGTCTGTGCGGAACGGGACCCCGAACCCGTCCATAGCCAAATCACTGTCAATGTCCCTCTCCCCGAACCAAGTCTCTGTAAAAGCCAGAATACAAGCTTCTTTGAACTCATGATGGTGGCGAACAAGAGCTTGAAGTTCGTCTGTCTTGTTTCGGAGGGACCGGGCATTTGACAGGATCATTGAAGGCAGGGGGATGCGAAACAGGTGTTGCCGTCTCATGCGCTCCCGCACACCGCCCCTCCTTCCTCGCTTCCTCGCTTTGCGTAGCGGAGCTCTGAAATCACTTTTCCCAATACCAATGGCAAATTCCTTCAGGTCGGGGAAGGCCAGATCAGCTGGTGGTCCACAGTTCACGTGGTTGTTAAAGCTGAGCAGGTAATCTCTGGAAAATTGGGTTATCCTGTTGGGTGCCGGGGCGGTGAGCAGCAGACGCCAGGCAGACACCGACGCCATTAAAAAGTAAATCACGGCCAAATCCATTGTCGCTGGACCAAGACACACTTCACCAATTGAAGGTGATTAGAGTAGAGATTGTCCTCAAAATTGGCCTCAAAATTGGCTCAACTGATCAGAGCTTGCTTTGACAACAAACAAACAAACAACAATCTCAAACAAACAAGACAGAGCTTCCCCCACTGCTGGTCGCTGCATGCGCATGCGCCCCCTAAAACGCCAAAATGGCGACTTTGACCCAAAATGGCCGACTTCCTGTTGGTTTTAGGCTGTTACTCCAAGAGGATTTGTTGTTCGCCCGAACATTTAGAATGCATGTAGTGATTTTCATAAAGATTGATGACGTGCAGTGGCGGGGCATCATAAATAGGTGGCGCTCTCATTCAATTTTGCCCGAACAGTCCCGAGCACCCCAAAATATCAAATTTTTCGCATTCCTTTGGGGGGGTACCCAAAAATAGGCGCGTTTTCGCACATGTTCAGGTCCCCAAAAATGCCTTCAATGTTTAAGAAGAAGAAGAATTAAAGCCGCAAGCAGCATCCATCGGGTCCGAGCATCCTGGACCCTGCCACCCGTCTCTTACACCTGTTCCTAGCATGGTAGGTAACCTGGTAACATGGAAGGTAACATGGCAAAACACCCAGCTGAAAATGTGAAATGTTGATATACTTAGTTAGCATTTTTTGCTTGCATGCTAATTCTGCTAGCTAACATGCTATGTTGCCATGACAACAGGTGGTGTAATACGTTAGGGACCCAACAAGTCTGAATCCTGTGAAGTTTGGTGCAGTTCCCATATATTCCTATTGAGATATGAGCAAACCGTGTTTCATGGAAAGAAGGCTTTTTCCGTCGGTTGCCATGGTTACACGCTTTCTCCTATTAGAAAGATTTGAATAGCGTTTGGTCCCCAACTTGTCAGGAAGGTTCTCACCAAGTTTGGAGTCGGTCGTACAAATCCCCTCCGACTAGTTCGTTCAAATGGAAATGAAGTCCAAGATGGCAGGCACGCCGTTGTCATGGCAACAGGTGTTCGATTGACTTCTTTGCTGGAGTTGGGGTGTTACAGGTATGAATACTATGAACGTTGGTGCAGATCCCATGTATTTGTATGGAGATATGAGCAAACCGTGTTTCATGGCGAGAAGGTCATTTTCCATCAGTTGGCATGGCAACAGGTGTTCAATTGACTTCTTTGCTGGACTTGGGGTGTTACACATATGAATCCTGTGAACTTTGGTGAAGATCCCATGTATTCCTATGGAGATATGAGCAAACCGTGTTTCTTGGCAAGGTCATTTTCCGTCGGTTGCCACGGTAACACGCTTTCTGCTATTAGAAAGATTTGAATAGCGTTTGGTACCCTACTTGTCAGGAAGCTTCCCACCAAGTTTGGAGTCAGTCGAACGAATCCCCTCAGACTAGTTCGTTCAAATGTCTATGAAATCCAAGATGGCGGGCATCCCGTTGCCATGGCAACAGGTGTGTGATCGACTTGTTTGCTGGAGTTGGGGTGTTACACATATGAATACTGTGAAGTTTGGTGCAGATCCCATCTATTTCTATGGAGATATGAGCAAACCGTGTTTCATGGCGAGAAGGCGTTTTTCCGTCGGTTGCCACGGTTACATGCTTTCTGCTATTAGAAAGATTTGAATAGCGTTTGGTCCCCAACTTGTCAGGAAGCTTCCCACCAAGTTTGGAGTGAATCGCACGAATCCCCTCAGACTAGTTCGTTCAAATACGATGTGTGTAAAGTGCAAAAAAAGGCCAAAAATGGCTGCACACGGCAAGATGGCGGGCACCCTGTTGCCATGGCGACAGGTATTCAGTTGACTTTTTTGCTCAGCTTGGGGTGTTACACGTGTGTGCCGAGTTTCGTCTTCCTACGTCGAAGTAGAGTTTTGGGACCCCATTCATTTGGGGAATTTTGGGGTGTCTAGGTGGCGCTGTTGAGCCAATTTTGCATTGAAGTGTATGCGGACCTTATAATATCCGAGTTACGCGGGACTTGACGTGTGTGCCAAGTTTCACAACTTTTCATGGGTGTTTAGGGGGTCAAATTTGGGGTCTAAGTGCTTAGGAGGAGAATAAACATTTCAGGAACAATAGGGCCTTGCCATACTTTGTATGGCTCGGACCCTAATAAGGAAGAAACGGAGCAATTACAATAGGCCTTCGCACCGCCTTCGGTGCTCGGGCCTAATAATTATCACTTAGTATAAAAACCCACTGGACAACTCAGTGACTGTGTCAGCATGCAGAGCATGAGGAAGAGGAGTGATCAGTGATGAAGAGTGGTGAGTGAGATCATGCAAATGCGACCTCGCCTCCACGGAGGCCAGAGGCAGACCAGGGCCAGAGGCCCAGGCCCTGAGCAGCAGACCTGGAGCACCAACCCAAGCCACCCCACCACGAAGATGACTCCAGCCCCACCCGAAGGGCGGCAGAGGAGAGCCCCAGCAAGAGCCCCCCACGGTCCCGGGGCACAGGACCCAGTGGGGTGTTATTAAACAATATAATAATTTTCAATATATATAAATAACCTATTTATTAATTAAATTACTACCAACTAAATGACTAGTTATTAAACAATCTTGTTTGTGTTTTTCTGTCTGTTTTCATGTCAGTGCTCCTGATGATTGTCTGCTTTGTTTCCTCCCAGCTGCCGTGGGATGTTTTCTGTTATGTTTTTTTTTAGTGGTGCAGCATCTTGTCGTCTGGTTTTTCCATGTTTTTCCTAACTGGTCTCTACGCTGCCCCTACTGGTTACTCTCATATTACAGCTTCTCAACACCCTGCATGAACTTTTCAGACTATGCACAAATGACTCTTCCAACAAACAATATATGCGAGACAGCCATGATTAATGTGTATATTCTGGTGTCAGCAGTTCTTTGTTCCAGACCAGAACAAACCTGAAGCCCAAACTTGGTGTTTGATTCCTCTCCCATGGATGTCCACTGGGACAGTGGTCCAGTAAATTGAGCAGGTCAAACTTTAACTGGTGTTCTCTGGAAATATTCCTTCTAGTTTTTTCCCAGAGCCGTAATGTTGGAGGAACCGGACTCACGGCTATCATGAGAACAGCAAACGGGAGAGTCTGGTCGTGCACAAAGAAGAGAAACATGTGTTTGTGTGCACGATGCATGAAAGAGAAGGCGAAGGAGGAAAAGATGAATAAGTCGCTGAAGAAGGCCGACCTGTAAAGAGTAAAACTCTCCTGGATTGTTGAGGTCCCCATTCGTCCTTATTCGCCAGCTGCCGTGACGGAGTAATTTTGCTCGGGCAGCAGTCCATTTCCTGCTTCAGTACATACAGCATATGTGGCTTATTGTAAATTTGGTCTTCATCTTCTCGTGGAATTGTGCTTGCTCTGTATGAGCAGATCTAATGGAGCGCCATTAGCGGAGAGCTCTGAGAGGAAGAGCTGCTGGTAAACGCCACGTTGAGGTGGAGTTTCAGGATAACATGATGCTGCTGGACGACAGACGTCTGCTAAAAACACCAGGTTCGCTTTTTATTTCACCCCAGTGGGAAACACAAGCCGGTCTTTTTTCTTTTCTTTTATTTTACTCCTTTCCTGCTCAATCCAGGATCGCAGCTGATCTGACTTCGTCCTGCTGAAACGACCACGGATCTGCGGGGAAAAGACGTCACCATGTCTCTCCAAACCTCCAACATCCACCTCTGCATCAGTTGTCAAGTTTCCATGGACACATACTGGGAATACACGCATCAATCAGAAGATCCGATCCCGCTCATTCCGATTGAGACAGGTGGGTAATGACAGTTGTTATTCCGCATGAAAACACGTATTCTGAAATCATCGTGTAGAAATGACCCTGCGATGTTACGTCAGACTTGTAGCTGACAGTAACACGCAAAAAATACACACACACAGCTGTGTTTGTTTACACCAGAATTCACTCTTTCTTCTTCTTCTGTTCCCAGAAAGTCAGAAACTCTGCTCATGTTAAGATGATTTATTCACTCATGATGCACAGAAACACGCGTGATCGTATTACTGGTCAGGGTCATTTAAACGGTCCAGGTCTGACCGCAAATGTAACACGATTAAAGAAATTCTGCACACGTAAACATGGCTAATTTTGTCCTTTTGTTCATGATGTCCTCCATGGACACCGATGTCCTCCAACCATCACAGGTTTCTTAGACATCATCCTGGATCCTTCCATCCATTTTCTGCTGCTTATCCGGAGGAAACCCAGACTTCCCTCTCCACGGCCACATTCACCAGCTCATCCGGAGGGATCCCGAGGCGTTCCCAGGCAGCCGAGAGATGTAGTCCGTCCAGTGTGTCCTGGGTCTTCCTCGGGGCCTCTTTCCGGTGGGATGTGCCTGGAACACCTCACCAGGGAGGCTGGACCAAAGTGGGGAACCACAACCCATCCTGGTTGGAGAGACTGAACCTTTAGTGGATGCTGCTTTTATACCCAATCCTGGCACCTTCGCCAGTTAATCTGCTGGTTGGAGAATCTTTCAGAAACTTGTTACTGGGTATTCTGGAAACTTTTCTTTGACTCTGGAACAACTTTTAGGCTGGGTCCACACACAAAGATTATCGGGCTGTTTCTGTCCCGATTTTGGCCCTTCCCGATCAAGGACAGCAGACGCCCGATTTGTCTTATAAGATTTTCCTATAAAATGGTCCTGTGGTCTGAGGTGTGCTTGGACCAAATTTGTGCCAACAATCAGCTCCGAAACGGGCCGTGGCCGACAATCGGAAGTCTTGAACATGTTCAGTATTTACAACCAAAACCTTCACGTGTGAAAACGACTCCTGAGCTGTGGCTGAGTGGATGGTGACGTGGAACAGAATGCAGCCAATCAGAGCGCTGCTAGACCACCATCATTCCTCCATCACGTATGTCCTCCGCCATGCTGGGTGTTGTGTTTTCTGGTTGTTGCCATGGTTCTTTATTTTGTTAGATCACGTTTGATCTTGTGACATTTCTGGCTCGGAGGACTAGATCGACACAGAATCGTTGTGTGTGTATTGTTCTGCGATGAGATTATTGGAGTTGCCACACACACACACACACACACACACACACACACACACACACACACAGTACCACCAACACATTTAAATCCCGGATTTTTTATCTTCATGTGTGGGGTCTCTAACATAAAATAAATCTTCAGATTTAGAAAATCCGAATGTGTACCAGGTTTTACTGAAAACCTGAAAATCTTCATAAAAAATGTCAGTAAAGAAATTTGAAGACGATGTCAACACCATCACGTACTCTGAGCAGCAGCAGCAGCCAACTCATGTTAAACAGACTTACATTTATACTAAAGGTAAGATTTTAGACGCACACACACACACACACACACACACACACAGCCTCAGTTCTTCATCACTGCAGGCGATGTGCTGGTTTACACACGTTGAAATAAAGCTCATTACTGGAGGCAAACACAACAACAGGTCAGAGATAAATTAACACATTACAGACCTGCAGAAACACACACTCCACACACACCGCAGCCACATGTGGATAAGAATGAAAACAACCGCACATCTGCATTTTCTGCTCACACGTTTCTATTTTGGGACAAAATTTAAAAGTAAATTCAACAAACAGGAAGGGAGTGAAATCTGGAACAACTAACTACGTAAAAAATGGGTAACATAGTTGTGAAACTAAAAAAAACATAAATCAGGTAGATGAAATGTGTCAGCAGTTCCTCTGCAGGACATCAGGAATGTGGGATTATCTCAGAAAAAGGCAGTTCGGTCTCCTGTATCACCAGTTTCTGCAGCTTTTTTAGAAATATGACCACACTGCTCCTCCAGCTCCTCCTCCTCCTCCAGACGGACTCAGATACTATCGATTAGGTCAAGGTGGGATGACTAAAGTTATATTTAACAATACTTCATGGTATATGACAGACGTTACAGAGATGGTCTAAAAAAGAGAAAATATCCAGAGCAGCAGGTGTCTGGACCAGGATGCAGCAGAAGACACACCGGGTGCCTCCTGCCAGCTAAGAACAGGAAACTGAGGCTACAATTCACACACACTCACCAACACTGGACAATAGAAGATGGAGAAACGTTGCTGGTCTGATGAGTCTCCATTTCAGCTCCACATTCAGATGCTCGGCTCAGAATCTGCTGGAAACATCATGAAAACATGGATCCATCCTGCCTTGGATCAACGCTTCAGGCTGCTGCTGGTGTGATGGTGGGGGGAGATTTTCTTGGCCCACTTTGGGCCCCTTAGTACCAACGTGGCCTGGTTTAACCAGCACAGCCTACCTGAGTATTGTTGCTGACCATGTCCATCCCTTTATGACCACAGTGGAGCATCTTCTGATGCTACTTCCAGCAGGATAATGCACCATGTTACAAAGCTCAGATCATCTCCACCTGCTTTCTAGAACATGACGATGAGTTCACTGGACTCCAACGGCCTCCACAGCCACCAGATCTCAGTCCAGTAGAGCAGCTTTGGGATGTGGTGGAACGGGAGATTCTCATCATGGATGCAGCAACTGTGTGATGCTGTCATGTCAATATGGAGAAAACCTCTGAGGAAGGTTTCCACCACCTGCTTCATCTATCACACCAGGATTAAAAAGGTCCGACCCGGTACTAGAAGGTGGACCTGATGAAGAGGACGATCCGGTTCTAGAAGGTGGTCCTGATGAAGAGGACGACCCGGTACTAGAAGGTGGTCCTGATGAAGAGGACGACCCGGTACTAGAAGGTGGACCTGATGAAGAGGACGATCCGGTTCTAGAAGGTGGTCCTGATGAAGAGGACGACCCGGTACTAGAAGGTGGTCCTGATGAAGAGGACGATCCGGTTCTAGAAGATGGTCCTGATGAAGAGGACGACCCGGTACTAGAAGGCGGTCCTGATGAAGAGGACGATCTGTACTAGAAGGCGGTCCTGATGAAGAGGACGACCCGGTACTAGAAGGCGGACCTGATGAAGAGGACGACCCGGTGCTAGAAGGCGGTCCTGATGAAGAGGACGACCCGGTACTAGAAGGCGGTCCTGATGAAGAGGACGACCCGGTACTAGAAGGCGGTCCTGATGAAGAGGACGACCCGGTACTAGAAGGCGGACCTGATGAAGAGGACGACCCGGTACTAGAAGGCGGACCTGATGAAGAGGACGACCCGGTACTAGAAGGCGGTCCTGATGAAGAGGACGATCCGGTACTAGAAGGCGGTTCTGGTGAAGAGGACCGACCCGGTACTAGAAGGCGGTCCTGATGAAGAGGACGACCCGGTACTAGAAGGCGGACCTGATGAAGAGGACGACCCGGTACTAGAAGGCGGTCCTGATGAAGAGGACGACCCGGTACTAGAAGGCGGTCCTGATGAAGAGGACGACCCGGTACTAGAAGGCGGTCCTGATGAAGAGGACGACCCGGTACTAGAAGGCGGACCTGATGAAGAGGACGACCCGGTACTAGAAGGCGGACCTGATGAAGAGGACGACCCGGTACTAGAAGGCGGTCCTGATGAAGAGGACGACCCGGTACTAGAAGGCGGTCCTGATGAAGAGGACGACCCGGTACTAGAAGGCGGTCCTGATGAAGAGGACGACCCGGTACTAGAAGGCGGACCTGATGAAGAGGACGACCCGGTACTAGAAGGCGGACCTGATGAAGAGGACGACCCGGTACTAGAAGGCGGTCCTGGTGAAGAGGACGATCCGGTACTAGAAGGCGGTTCTGGTGAAGAGGACCGACCCGGTACTAGAAGGCGGTCCTGATGAAGAGGACGACCCGGTACTAGAAGGCGGTCCTGATGAAGAGGACGACCCGGTACTAGAAGGCGGTCCTGATGAAGAGGACGACCCGGTACTAGAAGGCGGACCTGATGAAGAGGACGACCCGGTACTAGAAGGCGGACCTGATGAAGAGGACGACCCGGTACTAGAAGGCGGTCCTGATGAAGAGGACGACCCGGTACTAGAAGGCGGTCCTGATGAAGAGGACGACCCGGTACTAGAAGGCGGACCTGATGAAGAGGACGACCCGGTACTAGAAGGTGGACCTGATGAAGAGGACGACCCGGTACTAGAAGGCGGTCCTGATGAAGAGGACGACCCGGTACTAGAAGGCGGTCCTGATGAAGAGGACGACCCGGTACTAGAAGGCGGACCTGATGAAGAGGACGACCCGGTACTAGAAGGCGGTCCTGATGAAGAGGACGACCCGGTACTATAAGGCGGTCCTGATGAAGAGGACGACCCGGTACTAGAAGGCGGTCCTGATGAAGAGGACGACCCGGTACTATAAGGCGGTCCTGATGAAGAGGACGACCCGGTACTAGAAGGCGGACCTGATGAAGAGGACGACCCGGTACTAGAAGGCGGTCCTGATGAAGAGGACGACCCGGTACTAGAAGGCGGTCCTGATGAAGAGGACGACCCGGTACTATAAGGCGGTCCTGATGAAGAGGACGACCCGGTACTATAAGGCGGACCTGATGAAGAGGACGACCCGGTACTATAAGGCGGACCTGATGAAGAGGACGGTGAGTTTGGCTGCTGCTGCCTGATAAAAAGTTTTTCAGAAACCAGAGCAAAGATTTCTCTCAGGGTGTTTAAATTCTCTGTAGTGCAGCAGTTTCTTCATTAACAGGTGATGAACCACGTGTGGATCAACTGGTTCAGTCGAGTAAAGTGAAGTCTGAAGTTACAGCAACCGGTATAAACACCATCTGTACAGACACTGATCAAACCTGACACCAATCCAGACTAGGAACCATGTTCATCGCTACTTTACCTGCCAGTTTGTTGATTAATCATTAAAAGTTTAGCTTGTTAGCGAAGCAGCAGAGTGAAAACCACACACACTGCTGGTCATTGATGTTTGGGAAGGTCCCATGAAGAGGTCTGAGAACCTAGAGAGAAACTTCGACCGCATCACGTGAAGGAAAGCAGTCAGAGGTGAGAAGGTTCCTGGTTCATCTGTGGTACGAAGAAAAGCTGCAGAATGAGCATGCAGCTGCGTGGCAGCTTTCCCTAAAAATACGTCTGAACTGTAAAACAGAAAGGGCGACATGAAGGAGCAGATGACAGCCATGGATTCAGATTCATGGTAAACGACTGCAGACAGCCCACGAACAGTGTGTCAGCCAGGGGGAGAAGAACACGAGTTCCTTCAGCTTTTCAAAGCTTACGTCTGATTCTTCTGACATGCAGTGGGAAGTGAAACGGAGAGCAGCAGGAGGCTGATGCAGCCCACAGAGACGTGAGAGTCCATCACAGCAATAATGTGTTCTTTATTGATTCCTGCAGGAAAACGCTATTTGAACTCACTCCCCAGCAGCTGGAAACAGCTTTCCTGCAGCGTCACGCCGCTGGGAGAGACAGCCTCCCCACCGCTGATTCTCTCTGAGACTTCATCCGTTTTCTGATGCAGAATCATCTGTTTGGCTTTGTTAAGAAGAAAAGTGGCTAATATGCAGGGTTTGACTTTCCATCTTCTCTGCCCAGTTCAGGCCGGACCGGAACACGAAAAGACAACAGACAACCGGAAATCTTTGATTGCAGTTTGAACTGGAAACTTTTTTTTTCATCTTTAAACTTTAAGCTCCATCGGATCTTAAAGGCCTCAGAGTTCCAGATTTTCCCATCAGAGCTTCACGCTCAGACTGCAGGTGTGCTGGTGGTTCCTGGAGGTTCTAGAAGTAGAACGAGAAGGAGAACCTTCCATTATCGCACCCTTCTGGAACCAAATCCCTGTTTGGCTTCAGGAAGCGGAACCAGCTCATATAGTGGATTTATTTTAACTGGATTGAATTGGACTGTTTCTGTAAACGTGCATCACGATGACTTTGTTGTGAATCGGCTCTTTATAAATAAAGCTTATGGGGTGTGGCTATGGCGTGGGCAGCTTCCACATCTGTGAAGCTCCATCAATGCTGAAAAGTACATGGAGGTTTTAGAGCAACATCTGCTCCCATCCAGACAACGTCTCTTTCAGGGAAGGCCTTGCAGATTTCAGCAAGACGATGCTGAACCACATCCTGCATCCATCACAGCAGCATGGCTTCACAGGAGAAGAGTCCGGCTGCTGAACTGGCCTGCCTGCAGTCCAGAACCTTCACCAGTACACAACATCTGGAGCACCATGGAAGCAGGAATCCAGCAACCAAGGTCCAGGACTGTAGAGCAGCTAGAATCCTGCATCAGACCAGAATGGGACGACATTCCTCTCCTAAAACTCCAGCAACTGGTCTCCTCACTTCCCAGACGTTTGATGGGATTCTGGTTTCATTTGACTTGGCGTTGTGACGTTTTTGGAGTTGTGCTTGTAGATTGATCAGCATGAACACATCGGCTGCTGGTTGTAACAGAAGTTTCTTGTAAAACAGCTGTTTTATTTGTGGGCAGGCGACAGGTCGCTGCCTGGAGTTGATGCATCGTCGAGCGCACTGATGAACAACTAGAACCACGTAGAGCTGAAACTCTTACAGGAGATTTAAACACGAGTCCAAACTGCTACCTGAGCTGAGACGCCCATCCCCATGTGCAGCAGGAAGCCATCACACTTCTTCTGCTTCACTTCATTTCCATGTTCTCTCTGCAGCTAAAGAGCTCCAGCAGGGCTCCTGCAGACCGAGCCCCCCCGGCTGAGCCGTGCATCCTCTCCTCCAGCTGACCAATGGGCCAGTAAATTGAAAGTGAGATAAACAGAAAGATGTTGACGACTGAAAAGCTCCATTGTCCTCTCAGCAGGGAAGCAGCATGAACAGATGGAGTCATCTCAGCCTATCTGGGATATTTTAATATTTACTCATATTAGATATTCATAAACACACACGAGCACAAGCTGCAGCTACGAATGATAAATGATCTCCATTTATTTAATTTAGGACTGTTCATTTATCTGTATCTGGACAGAAACTGCAGCTCATGAATCAAACCACCTAAACACTGTTTTTACTTTTAGTGTTGGATTCTATCAAGACTGAATTAAATAAACTAAATTAAAATAAAAAAAAATAGGGGGAGAGTTAAAAGATAGAAAACAACAACTGTACAATGGAAACAAAGACAAAAACATGCTACGGCCTCCAAAAAACCAGCGCAGACAATCATCAGGAGCACCTACAGAAAGAGGCAGAAAAGATCTGATTCTAGATGGTCAAGTCCAAATCGAGCTGAGTTCACTAGGTCTTTTAAAGGATTTTTTAAAAAGAATTTACGAAACTGCTGATATTTTCTTTAAATTTAGCAGATTTTCTACTTTGGCTCAGTTTGCTTTTAGTTTTAGGTCGAGCCGGGCAGGTTAACGCCCGATTATCTGTTCATTATTTTACTTATTTTTCTTTTATTTCATAGATATTTATATTCATTATATTTATTTAGATGTATTTGTTTGGTGTTTGGAAACAAAAATTACAGCATTTTCTTCATGTTGCAGAATTTTAACCCTTTTACCGTAAAGTGATGCAAAAAGTCTCAGAAATACGCAGCAGATATGATTCACACAGAAATGGGTTGAAAAAAAAAGACATTTTTTCATAACAATGTGATTAATTACAGAATTTCCATGCGATTAGAAATCTGAATAGTTGCCCAGTTCAGGTTTTAATCCTGAACTGTCGACTGAGTGACTGCTGGGTGTGTGTGGTGAAGCGACGTGGTTAACCACCGCCCTCGCGGTTTTAACCCACTCAGGTTTTATTACAGGAGTCCAGTAAAAAGAAATAATACACACTCTCCACTGACTTAGTAGCAGGACGAAAGATGAGAACATCTGTTCCCTGATTACAGGAAGTTTCTAACATTTAAGGGAAGGCATTTATACACAAGCTTGCCAACTTCACTGACTTCTACTTGGTTCTACTGGTTTCTGCTGGTTCCAGTAGACCCAACAAATGTAAAAGATTCTGGGATCCACAGATATGAGAATAAATAAGGCTGACTCAGATTAACCTGTGGGGAACGTCAGGGTTCTGTACGCTACCAGTTCGTGGAACTACAATCTGTAATCCGAGGTGTGTTATTTGACTTCTCTTTGTTTGTTTTCTTCTGTTTTTCAGACGGACTGCCGGTTGCAGGCTTGTAGAGGGAGCAGGGTAAACTCTGGAAGACTGAACGAGTGAATGGGCTCAAAGATTGCGGGAGCAGAAACATCCGTACAGCGGATTTCCGACCGTCTGACATGTGACGAGCAGTTTTCAGAGGTTTCCCTCCCTCCGTCCTACCTTTGTCTCTCCTCTCAGCTCGTAGCGTCTGTCTGCTGAGGCTGCAGGCTGTAATTACCCCGTCAGCCCTCTCGCATGCAGCTCCAACCTTCAGCATCACCCTCCTTCCCTCCGGCTCTCATTAGCTAAGTGAAACGACTCTCTGGACGGCAGCAATATGGCGTCTTAAGGCCGGAGCTGTTTAGAAGTGATTTGGGAGGCAGCAGATGCAGCTGATGACATCCACACTCTTCATAAAGAGATCAAGCTCAACTCTAATCCTGTCCTTCTCGGACTTCATCCACATCTGAGCCACCGCGGACATGACGCAGCATCACGTCAAACCCACCGACCTCCAACACGACCAGTTCATTTAAAACATTTAAAAAACGGATGGAAACGAAGTCAAATTATAAAGTAGTTAAATAACAACTATAAATACTCAGTATCGTAGAACCATCTCTTCAAATCTCATGAGTCATTTAAATCTTACATATTGTCTAAAAACACGTAATTATGACTTTTAATCATCTCAGAAATTTTACTTTAGGTCGAAATTTCATAATTATGTTTACCTGAGTATTTAGACTTTGTTATAATTCTGACTTTTTAATCTAATTTTATTTTAAATCTCATGTCTTAATATTAAAATTTCTCTCAAACATCTTTTAAAAACGTGTGTGTTGTATTTAATTCATCCAGCACAACATGCCCTTTCATTTTTTTCTGTAATCATACTTTAAATCATATTTTATTATTAAATTTTTAAGCTGATTTTTTATGTGCAGGAATTTCATTCTGTAGGTGTGTGTGATGTTTTCACTGAACAATAAAGAATTCTGATAATTAGAACTTTATACGAGTAAATCTCAATACTACAACCTGAAATCACATAACTGAGTTTTTCTGATTAAAGACGCTTCGAACGAACGAATGAACGAACGCACAAACGCACGGCAGCCATGATGCCAGGAATGTCGCCTCCAGGAACGTCACGTCCAGGAACGTCACGTCCAGGAACGTCACCTCCAGGAACGTCACCTCCAGGAACGTCACCTCCAGGAACGTCACGTCCAGGAACGTCACGTCCAGGAACGTCACCTCCAGGAACGTCACGTCCAGGAACGACACGTCCAGGAACGTCGCCTCCAGGAACGTCGCGTCACGTCCAGGAACGTCATGTCCAGGAACGTCACGTCACGTCCAGGAACGTCACGTCACGTCCAGGAACGTCACGTCCAGGAACGTCACCTCCAGGAACGTCACGTCCAGGAACGTCACCTCCAGGAACGTCACGTCCAGGAACGTCATGTCCAGGAACGTCACGTCACGTCCAGGAACGTCACGTCCAGGAACGTCACGTCCAGGAACGTCGCCTCCAGGAACGTCGCGTCACGTCCAGGAACGTCATGTCCAGGAACGTCACGTCACGTCCAGGAACGTCATGTCCAGGAACGTCACGTCACGTCCAGGAACGTCATGTCCAGGAACGTCACGTCACGTCCAGGAACGTCACCTCCAGGAACGTCACGTCCAGGAACGTCACGTCCAGGAACGTCGCCTCCAGGAACGTCGCGTCACGTCCAGGAACGTCATGTCCAGGAACGTCACGTCCAGGAACGTCACGTCACGTCCAGGAACGTCACGTCCAGGAACGTCACGTCCAGGAACGTCACCTCCAGGAACGTCACGTCCAGGAACGTCACGTCCAGGAACGTCACCTCCAGGAACGTCACGTCCAGGAACGTCATGTCCAGGAACGTCACGTCACGTCCAGGAACGTCACGTCACGTCCAGGAACGTCACGTCCAGGAACGTCACCTCCAGGAACGTCACGTCCAGGAACGTCATGTCCAGGAACGTCACGTCACATCCAGGAACGTCACGTCCAGGAACGTCACGTCACGTCCAGGAACGTCACGTCACGTCCAGGAACGTCACCTCCAGGAACGTCGCCTCCAGGAACGTCGCGTCACGTCCAGGAACGTCGCCACCAGGAACGTCGCGTCCAGGAACGTCGCGTCCAGGAACGTCGCCTCCAGGACGTCTTCATGTGTGGGCGGATGAGCAGCTGGATGAACCCTAAACAGCTTCTGGCCTTTTTCTTTATTATTTTATCAGTATATTTGCTTTTACTCATATTTATGTATTTATGTTATAATTATTTATCTTTATTTTTCAGTGGTTATTAGATTTGGTATTTTGTAGACTGTAGAATTGCAGAATAGAATATTTTTAGTCGGTTTTATTTCCTGTATTTCTTTTATTTTTATAACTAAATGAATTTATGTGTTACAGGAAGAAAAAAGTATGAATGAAATGAGAAAAAACATCATTGTAATAATCAGATTTTCTCCCCCAGACGAGCTGCGTTTTAACGCTAACTGAACCGTAACGTCACCGACGTTGAGGACTGCGCGTCACAGGCCTCGTGGGTGGTGGACGTCCACGTCACTGTGACGACCAGCTCGCTGACTTTAAACCCAGTCTTGGCTTATTCTGCAGCGTTTACCATCCTCATCCTCACCCAGACGCCGTCTTATCCGGGCCACACACCAGAAGCAGCCGGATGCTGCTGACTCAGAGGACGGGACTCCTTTTAAAGAGCTTTTTAATGAAGTGCCACATTAAAGCTGCTGGTTTGAGCACCTGAAGAGGCTCCCGACGCCACTGAAGACAAACGAGTGGGAATAATGACATGAAGCTGTGATTCCAGGTCTTTTCCAGGACGAGTCTGTCGCGGGAACGACTTCCCGCCTCACTAATAGGACTGATCACGAATGACGTCAAAATGCTATTTTTAGAACAGCGTACTGCGCAGGCGCCGCCGCCATATTGGATTCGGACAAACAACCTGTGGAGCGTGTATACTGTGTTTGTAGGAGCAAAGTTGCATTCCGAATATTTCTTTAACAAAACCATTATGGTAACAACTAAACACTGCTGCTTCGGTGTCTGCCGAAGTTACTCGCGATATAGTGACCGTGAACATATGAAGGGAGTTTTTTTCATTCCATTTTCAAAGCAGCCTGTATTTTCACAAATGGTTTTTGTTGCTGCCTGCTTAGTCAACTTTCAGGAACCACTTGTAACATAACAGGAAAGATGTTGAACGTGAGGTAGCAGTTAAGTTCTTGAATTAATTCATACATGAGCTGTTGAATTAACTACTCTGTCATGAAGTAATTAATTGTAATAGAAATGAAGTTCAAATAAAAACATTTCAGATGCATTTGTTTTTTTTATTGTGACTGATAATGTTCACTGTGATCCTTCAGCATCAATAGTTCAAACTCAGAATCGGAAGGTGTCTAGGAAGTCTCATTTCTACATACTCTGGGCACAGGTAATTACAGTGGAAGTTTCTCAGAACAGGAACCATAGCGTCAAAGAAATCTTTGTCAAACAATATTTTTTTAACTATCATTCCTTTTGGGCTCCAAATAACAAAGTAGGACCACTCTCTCTGTAAAACGCCCATTTGCATCTGCACCTGGTAATAGTACGCATGTTTTTTACTCATGGTTACCTCATCCCCATCTACCTTCAAACAGAAACCTGCCAGCTGTTTCTTGCTCAGTGCTGTGTAGAAGTCTTTTGGATGTGCTTCTTTCAGTGATATGGGGCATTTTATTTCCAACACCCCGTGACTGTCCAAGTCTCTGTCATGCAACAGGCCATCTGGTGAGGCAGCAAGGTAGGGATACTCAGAGTTTACCCACAGTCCAGTCTCTCTAACTGTCATGTTCGGGAATTTCTCCACAAAGCTTTGCCTTGCCTTAGCCTCATTTACATGGTCATACTCCAGACTAACAGCTTTCACAGGTGGTTCCCATAGCTTTCTTTTCACCAGGTTTGCTCTAACACAGTCACTTGAAGCTGTTACTACTGATTTAGCTATAGATGCAGTTACCCTAAGTCTGCGCTCAGCAAACCAAGTCTCATCCCCCTGTACAGAACATAGTTCTGTGACACCACTCACACTGGGCATCAGATTTTGGCAAATTATGCCCACCTTTTGTTGTAACAAGCCTGTTTCATCAATGGAGAGGGTGTAGTTGTCAAAATGCATGGGGATGATGGTCTCCCACATACTACCCTGAGGAGAACTTGCAGTTTGTAGATCTCTCACAAAATTGTTCATCTCCACATGTGTTAGCGATGTCCTCCGCAAAGAAGTAGGCCTAGGGTCAAAGTTTATTACAGCAGACATCTTCCGCTTTCTGTTTGGATACTGAGCATCTGTGATGGACTTTGGGTTTTTGCCCACCTTCCTGCCAACATTCCAGGTGCATGGTTTGCTTGTACAGGATTCATCACTTCTGGAGTTCTTACAGTCATCTATTGCAAAGAGAACTGCAGCCACATGACTACAGCGCCCAAGTGAGGAAGCCTTACACTCACAGGAAGCATTTTGCACAAACCCAGTGTTCGAGGAGAGAACTATCACAACATTGTATGTGATCTTTCGCATGCTTCCAAGAACTTTTGCTTTAACATGATACTGGTTACCTTGATATAAATCCTGCATCATGGTCACATTTTGACTCTCAAACAACTGTCTTCCTCTTCTCAATGGTTTTGTTGTTTGACAGTGTAATCCTTCATCTTCCACATCACTATTTTCTTGCACTGATTCTATGATGTGGTGATAAATATGTCCAGAACTGAAGCAAACCGGTATGCCGCTTTGAGGAAAATCTTTCCAGTTTCCATCCTTTGGTTGAAGATCCTCATTTGCTGGACTTGACCCTCGCTGTGATGCAGCTTTGATGTTATACCATGCACCACCGTCTACAGCTGGATCAATTTTAAATTCTTGATCCACAGCATGCTGGCATCTGTACAAACACAATGCATGGAGTAATGTATTTATCTAATAATCAAACAGAACAATATCTCTGAAAATAAATATATCTTGCCTTTGTATTTATAATTCATAAAGGAGCTATACCTGATATTATTTTAATATGTCTAAGAAGAATGGTTTTTACATAGTATATTATGTGGTATAAGGGGTAAGTCCATAAAACCGAATGACTCATTGATTGCTAAGGATGTAAGGAAACAATCGAAAATTGATTTAAAACCAATTCAAACTGGTTTAAATGGAAATCGATGTAGAAAAAAGGAAAATTGATTTGCATGTAATGCATCAATGAAGATGACGTTCAAAACAAATCATCTTTTGTTCACAAAAAGATTTGTTTTCCATTCCTATCCATTTCCATAATAATTATTTGTTCAGTGTTAAGTTTTGTTAGTACAACAAGCAATAGAAGGCCACAGTTTTAAACAAGGGAGAAAGGGGCAAATATAAGAAAAATGTGAATGAAATGTGAAACACACTAGTTACACTGCATACAACACTAATAACTGAGCGAGAGCTAGCTTAAAAACAGCTTACCTTTCAACTAATAAAGCTTTCTTTCCGCTCACTTTGAGGCCTCTACATGTCAACCAACGTTTAAGTTCAACAACACTGTGTTTACTGATTGAACTGTACTGAAATGAAGCTCCCGGGACGTCTTTTTCTTCCAAAACTACACGTACTCTAGGTGTCGCCATCGTAAACTAACTCTTTGTTTGTCCGAACTCGCGCTGTTGCCGGAGCTCATGAATATTGATGAGTAAATGTGACGTCATTTGAGATCAGTGCTATTGGCTCAACTTGTCGGTGCAGGAGGATAATTACAGTAGACAACAAAATGGATTTTATGATTGAAAGCAGTCATTTCCTGGAGGCTGACAGCCGCTTGACACGTCGACTGCAGGTTGTTTAGTTTTCCCGAGTTCAGGTCCGACAGGAGCGAACGACTCTGCACACCTTTCACACGGCTGATTGATGCAACTCGTTCATCACGCTAACGTCACTTTCCTGAAGTCCGGATGTTAGCGCTGACGTAGGGGAACGCAAGAAGAAGCAGAGGGAGGAACAGCTGGAAGCAACTGACACAAAGTCCTCCTTCTAGTTTTCTGAGTTAGTGGATCACTGTATTTTACTAATTATATATAAAGCGCATTAGAAGTATAGAAGAAGAGTAGAAAAAGAGAGTGTAGGTTTAAAGGAAAAGAGGTTTTTCAGAACCGGCTGATGGAAGGATGTATCTGTGAAATGGGTGAGTTTCTGGAATAATCTGGACAGAGATGTGAAAGGCTAAATTAAAATCTTTAGAAAGAGGAAAAACGGTTCATGTATTAAATAAATATATGCGTTGATGGCTCCTCTGTGATGGTTAAAAATGAGACCAGCCAGCTCAAGTGGAGGCGAGAGGTTCTATTAGTTTTTATTTTACGCTGGTTTGTTTTTGGTACTGTTAAATTGTGTGGATGTATTCAGATTAAATTACTACGGTGGCCGGGAAGTACAAAACAATATTACATCCAGTGATACACTTTTACAAGTTTTCCAACACACACGATAGGTGTTTTACCAAAATCTGTAACCCATCAGAGTGACCTCTGCACGCACGTCTAAAGCCTGGTACACACAAAGACTTTTTTAATCTTATGAGATTTTTTATTTGGTCGAGACCTCACACGTGAAGATAAAAAATCAGTTTTGATGGTACTGTGTGTGGTGGCTCCGATAATCTTATCACAGAACAACACACACATGATGATGCTGTCCCGCAACTCATCCACAATCTAGTCCTCCAAGCCGGAAATCTTACGTGACCAAACTTGATCAAACAAAAACGAAGAAAAAAGAAACACCCGACAAAAAAGGAAGATGACGTACCTGCAGAGAAACGTACACTGTCGCCCCCTGTGGTCACAGGTTCTGATGGGTCACAGATTTTGGTGAAACACCTGTCTTTGTAAAAATGTTTCACTGGATGTTAATTACACAAATTTTTTTCTTCTTTCTGCTCCTTTTCATTCTTGTTTTTGATCTTTTTCTTTGTTTGTTGGACTGTATAAAGAATAAATTAATAAACTGCGGCTCCTCAGAGAAGAGACGGGATGAAGATGATGCTGGATTCAAGTCTTTATTCAAGAGCAAGATGGCGCCTGTGCGTGGCCGGCCGGCTGTTGTCAGCCATGTTCCTTGTTGCAACATTAATATTGGTTCTCATAAGAAAGAAGGTCATTTTGTTCGAACCCAGCGGTTCCTCGACGGCTCTCCCTGCATGTCTGGACTCTTGGTCCCCCCTTGATAAGCCCATTGTTACGAGTCTGTGTTGAAACAAGACAGAGTAGTAATGTGGTTTCTTTCAGTTGAGGCAACTAGCCAGATTTGTTAGGGGAGGGTTTTGAGAGACTCATACATGATTTTAACCAGGTTGGATTATTGTTACGCTCTGTGTGTGGCGGTTTGCCTGCAGATGGTCCGGAAAGCAGCTGGTGGAACCAGTTCCTTCAAACATAAACCAAGCCTCCTCTCTGTTTGTACAGCTCTTCTTAAAACACACTTATTTTTTTGGCTTTTATCAGTTCAGGTGATGCTTTTATGTTTTTGAAGGTTTTATTGCTTTTGGTCATTTTATAATTTCTTGATGAGGTTTTTAGCCGATGTTTTAGTCATTTATTCATAGATTTACATGTTTTGTAAATGATTTGCTCTTCAGCACTTTGGTGAACAGTGTTGTGTTTAAAGTGCTCTATAAATAAATTGGATTGGATTAGCCTTCATTAGGGGAAATCTCAGAGAAGAGACGGGATGAAGAGGATGCCAGATTTTAAAGGGTTAAAGACAGTGATGAGACGTCTCGGCGTCGGTTTCCTCCATGTGAAGGAAAATGTTTTGTTTTTCTTTGCTAAGCAGAGTCCTGCTGAGAGTAATTTGTGAAAAGAAGCTCTAAGCTGCTTGAAGAAAACCTTAAATGAGATGGAAATCCTCAGATTCTGCAGCAGTTCTCTGCACACTCAGCACCTTTTCTACTGCATGCAGTCATTTCATCTTAATATAGGAAGATATTGATTTCTGCAGCTGTAAGAAAACTGCATCATTCTCCAGTTATCACACCCAAACCTAAAACTCCACAACTTATTCTCCACAGTATTGATTACTTGACAATATGCAGCACTGCTGAGCCCATGTGTTAATACTCTCTAACACACCTGGACTCTCATCTCTGCCGGGGTGGGGGGGCCCGGCTGATGACCTCGGATACGGAATATTTATGTCCGTGAGCTGGAGAGGTGGGAGCCACACGTGTGACAGCAGCATGAAAATGGATGAACTTCAGAGAAAGGGGAGCGTCTGTTTGGAGAATGAAACAAGAGGTGACAAAGAGGCGGGCAAGTGGGATGTTTTCATGTATAGGAAGAAGTCAGAAGCCTGTCTTTGGTTCGTCGGATGTTCTACAGTCAGACGATGCTGCAGAGTGAAGCCGAGCTTAGCCGGTGGGAGCGAACTACCACCTAACACCACTTTAGTCTAAGTAATGAAGTGAACACAAAAATTACTCAAAGCATTAGTTAGCATGCTTTAGCTTAGCTTATGTTTGCACAGTCAGTGGACATGCAGGTTTCCGGTCCCAGGTCCCGGTTGGTCCCAGCTGGTCCCGGCTGGTCCCGGCTGGTCCCGGTTCAACACTTCAGACCAAACGGCTGTAAGTTTCTATCGAATGGAAAATGGTCAAGTTGGAAATAATAACTTCTACCTAAATCTGGGTGAACTAAACTACCTGTGGAGTTCCCCAAGGATCCATGTTGGAGCCACTGCTGTTCTGTAGCTACATGCTTAAATTATGATAATTTATATATATGTTAACTTAACTGTTGATGACACACTTTAAAAAAATGAAATTTCTCCTCCTTAGGCTTTGTTTGTGTTGATGCTCATCAGGTAGAATGGAAACAACTTTTATGAATCTCATCATCAACAAACTCACCAACTGCCCAGAATCTTCCCAAATATGATATAATATCCCAGGGGATATCAGGGGAGATCTCAGAAAAGAGATGGGATGAAGACAATGCTGGATTAGCTGTGGTTAGTATCGTTACTGCTGTGATGAAGCTATGCAGGAGCAGAGGAAACAAAAGGCTGCTGAGGAACATGGACATTCAGATGAGGAGGATGGTGAGGAGGAGAAAGAGCTTCAGTTAAGTGGCATTAATGAAAGGGTTTGGCTTGGAAGCAGATAAGAAAGTTACCGTTATCAGGTATGTGGTGCAGCCGTGATGACGTTTTATAAGCTGGTCGTCACCTGCAGGAGCTCAGACAAGAGCTTCCCATCTACAACCTCTGGATGCAGCATTTCAGCTTTACTGAAGCAAAGACAAAGAAGGCATCGTTTGTAGGAGGAGGGATGGAAACAGCAGTAAAGATTCATGTAGGAATGAAACACGTCATTTTGAGCCGTTTAGATCCCTTAAATACCAGAGGTGGGTAGAAAAGTCTTACTCACTCCATTACTTTTACTTTGGTAAATCTTTTCATAAATTGTATTTTTAAGAGTAATTTTAATACAAGATAAGTTTTCCTTTACTTTGCAGCCAATGAAAAGACTCCAGCAGGATGTGCAGACCTGCTGGAACAGCACATGATGCGTATTATACATATTATACATATTATACATATTATATGTTGGACTCTCTTCTGGAATATGTGTGACAGGTTAAAAAGAGGTTAAAAAGTGTATCAGACACAGATGGAAAGTATATAATAGTGAAATTACAAGAGTTAAAAGAGTAATATTTCATAATGGGTTTTTCATGAATATTAACAATTTAATAAGAGTTCAGTGATGCTTGATTGATGCTCTTGACTAGAAAAGAGTTGTGTTGTGCACACACACGGTGATGACGGATGGAGCGAAGACGTCGGCTGCGTCTCCGTCTCTCATTTTAACTCCCACAAGAACCACTAACCTCTTCCTATCTGACGGAGAGCAGGGCGCAACAAATACACAATGCAGGCGACCTTAGCTTCAGAAAAAACCCATTAAAACCAGTTAGAAGTCAGACTGGAACCTGATGGTTTTGCAAACACAATAAGTAATTAGTAAAACTAAATGATTATAACATAATGAATCCGGCTGAATTCCAGACGTTTGTGTTTTGAATGTCGCCGTGTTGAAGGAAAACAAACACTCGTCTCTGTGGATTCTGTGTTTATGTAAATGTCTGCCACCATCACGCGTGACTGTTTATGCATGCATGCTTCCAGTGTATGAATATGGTCCGTGTTTAGGAAAATATCTGTGGGCCAGCAGAGCTCCACGCTCAGCAGGGGTCCTGCTCAGCTATCGTTTCTTCTGCTGTCGTTTTAAATACTCAAACAACTCCAGAGCGGCCCTGCGGCGCCGCGGTGGAAATAAAGAGGAGTTTCTTAGTACTTCTGTCTCCACATGCAGTCGCTGAGGACCACCACCAGAACAAGATCATATTTAGCTTTCTTCAAAATATCTTATTAATAATATTAATACATTTTCATCCCGAAACCAAACAAGTCTTCAGAAAATTCAGTTTCACTCCCAAACTTCTTCCATTCTTACAGCAGAGCCTGTAATTAACACGAGGAGCATTTTAGTGGATTTAATGATGGAAGAACATCAACTTTTTCATTTATATTCATCCAACTGGCAGAAAACACCATTTCTCTGAGAAGAATCAGAGTTAAAACCCAGTTTCCAGGATTTCTCTGCAGCTTTCTCTCCTACAAGATCTACGTTTCTAATTTACAATCCTAAAACCTGCAGAACCTCCAGTTATCGGACCGTCTGTGGAACCGGTTCCCAGTTTGGCTTCAAGCAGAACTTCAGTTCAAGAAGTAAATTTAAAATGGATGATGGAAGAAAAAAGGTTTTGGTTCAGTTACTGTTGGGATGAAAGTGGAGCTAAATAAAGCAGACAAGCCTGTAGAAAAGCCACCAGCACCAGGTGCTTTATTATTAGACATCTTATTGAGTCTCTTCGTCCTGCCAGGTATTTCCATTATTCAACATTTCATTAAGCTGAATTTAGTATTTTCTTAATTCATTCTGGGCTGCTTCTTATGAGTAAGTTGAGTTTAAATTGTCAAGTTTTTTAATCTTTTGTTGTAATTGAAATAGTTTTGTTTTTCTTTTTAAAAAGAAAATGAGATTATTTTACTTGTAAATGTCTTTCCTGATTCCCTCAGAAGGGCTGAAGATGACCAATAAACCAATGATCTGTTTACAAATGTGTTAATGAAGTAACTCAGGAAGCCAACTCCTACTTTACGAAGAAAATATAAAAACGATGCATGTTGGTAAATCACACTGAGCCTTCACTCTGCGTCTTCCTGCCTAAACGCATCACTTTTACCTGAACAGGTGTCCATCCCCGTGTTTTGATGCTAAATGCTAATGAGAAAATCTGTTTGAGTAACACGGGAGACACATGTTTGTTTAGATACTTCCAAGAAGAAACTCATTACAGACACGCAGCGAGTAAACAAGGAATTCTCAGGCAGCCGCAGTGTTTCCAGCTTTTAGGGAAACGGCGGAAAAAATCCAAACCGAGCTGTTAAATCCACACAGACAGCAAAGGAATGAATAACCCAAAAACTTACCCAACAAAAAAGACATTTAGGCCCAGAAGAAAATATTCATGGAAAGGAAATTAAACGCAGGAGATATGACTTTCATTGTATTTAAAAGGATTTTTTAAATCACAAAATTAGTTTTTTTTAGAGCCTCAATCCAGAAAAAATGAATTTTCACAGAAGGAAGTCATACAAAAACAAAAATGTGGACAAGTTTCCATGTTAGTCTGAGTTGTCCCCTCGTGGACGCCGTACTCCACATTGCTGCCAGTGTAGCTGAGTAAATTTTCTACATAAATTTAATAATCATTTAATTTTATGAAAGTTCTCAAAACCTGTTGATATTCTTTATTGTGAAGTTATCATTGTCCTGTAGAAAACATTTGCTTGTTTGGTACTGTTGCCAAGGTTCCTAGTTAGCTGTTGTAGTGAGGGGGACTTAATTAACGACGCACTGCAGCAGCATGTGTGACGTTTTTCAGCTTCGTGGCAAAAGCTGGAAAACCATTGTGAGGGTAAGACGTGTTGAAATGCTGTCTCTCCCTTTGTTAAGCTAATTACTTGAAAAGCAGCTTGTTTTGGTTTAAACTCCTTAAAAAAGTTATTAAATAGCTGCCGATCTGTGTTTTGAGTTCTTTTTTTGGCATTAAGTTTCGTTAATGTTATTAAATCTGTCGGGGATTTTCCCTCGCTGCTTTCTGGCCTGCTGTAGGAAACAGGGAGAGACCGTGTTGCTGTCTGACTGCCCTTCCTGCTGTCCGCAGGTGCATGTTTGTAATAAATGTGCAGATCCTGATCCCGGCTGTGGCATCATTTGTCAGCAACCATTCAAGAGCCGCTACACCAGCTCTTCCACTGGCTGTACGTACGCTGCAGTCGGTTGTTCGTACTAACAAAGCAGCTGTGCCATCAACACCCAACAAGTGCCAACATGACAGCATGAAGATGTTTCACCAGTCAAATTTACTTTGAGACAAAAATAGTTAAATATGGTTCATTGATCAAATTTATCTTCTGCACCAGCAACTAAAAGTTCATTTCTTCAGACTTTTTCTTTGTTCGGGGCTGTAATGGTCAGTTCAGCTTTTCTTTCCAAGCTGCAAATATCTCCTCAGCTTTTTCAACTGAGTGTCTTTCTTCACGTCATAGAAAGGCTGAACAACGAACAAAGTCAGCTGTAAATGAGATAAACAACCTGCAGCCGCTCAGATGTCCGAATGACTCCTGAGGATTAAGTTTAATCTTCTCATGAGGCAGCCGGAGTGTCGGAGTACGCAGCGCGTGTCTCATGTTGGATTCACATGCGTTGGCATATCTGTGCTTAGCAAACAACCACCTCGTGCTGCAGCATCAGCATGACGGTGGACGTTTGTGGATGCGATTTGTTTGATGTCCTGAGGACGATGAATGACCTCTCTTCAGGTGATGCTGGAAGCTGAACGAACGCCAGCATCAGTTATTCAACAATGTATGCAATAAAGACAGAAACTGACTGATTATGATCTTCCTTCCCTCCGGGCAAAGCTGGCTGGTTTACGGTCAAAAAGCCGCCGTTTCCAGTCATTTTCTTCCTGTGAGCCATAAGGAATGTCTCTATAATCACAACCGTTAAAGAAATGCTTCTCCTGGGAGCAAATCTGGAAATATTTAGAGACGTGTGGCAGGAAGAAAAGCCATTTTCTCTCTTGATTGTCAGGAAGCAACACTGCTGAAGTAGAAGTGAGTGGCCAGAGAAACGATCTGACGGATTATTGGTGAACTTTCATCTTATAATAAGGAGCTTTTAGAAGCGCTCATTAAAAAGAAAGAGACCAGAACATCTGAAAGTCTACAAGGTCAAATTTCCAGTTAATAAGAACCTGCATGAGGACGAACCAGAGCTGCCAGAGACCAAAACGCCCACAATCTACAGCAACTTAATTACAACAAGTTTGTAATGTCTGTTATCTAAAGAGCATTAAATATAAAAACCTCAAACATTTCTGTGGCGCATGAGAGTTTTCATTGTTTTCTGGCTTGTTATAGTTTAACCATGATGGATGGATCACCACTGATTGGTGGAAAGTCTGACAAGAAGTGGCTTCATCCTCATGTCCAGGTCTAAATAGAGGTCTCTTAGCAACATAGTAGTGATGGTGATGTTTTTGTGATAAAAATGGGGTAAATAATGCTGTTATCATGGATCATTGATCTGGTGGCGTTTTAAGGGTTAAAAAACTCTACTGTGGAAGTTTTAATAAAATCCACTATTTCACATTATAAACTATTTATTTATATACGTAATCATGGAGGATTCATTCAGAAAAAGACTTAGAATAACAGCTTTTAATTCAAAACATAAGTTGGGCTGGATCTGGACCAGAGTCCAGACTTTGAGGATCCCTGTCCTACACCATGAAAAACAACAGCTGGCCCCTGAACTGACTCCTGGACCGACCCCGGACCAACCCCGGACCTGCCTCTGGACCGACCCCGGACCAACCCCGGACCTGCCTCTGGACCGACCCCGGACCAATCCCGGACCTGCCTCTGGACCGACCCCGGACCAGCCCCGGACCTGCCTCTGGACCGACCCCGGACCAGCCCCGGACCTGCCTCTGGACCGACCCCGGACCAGCCCCGGACCTGCCTCTGGACCGACCCCGGACCAGCCCCGGACCTGCCTCTGGACCGACCCCGGACCAGCCCCGGACCCTCCCAGTTGCAGTTGCTCAGACAGAATCACTTGTTTTTCTGTTTTGTGAGTAAATCATGAAATTATCACCATGGAAACAGACGCTGCAGACGTCCCCGTCCGCCGGGGTTTCATGGTATTTTCTAACAGGGCCTTCTTCTCTTCCTGCTGCATGTTTGCTCAGATAAAACAAGGACCGTGATTATTTCAGGGCAGCTCTGCCAGGACGGTGACGGTGTGTGTGTTGGGGGATAATGTGGGATGCTGTGTGTGATGAAGCAGGATTTCAGAGGTTTAGCTCGGCGTTAATGCTTCACTGTGACAACGGACAGATGGGAATTACTAATCCCAGGTGATGTGTGTTGATGTGTCATCAAATCTGTGAGAAACGCTTTAATTTTTCATTTCTTTTCCACCCGCCACTTCCATTTTCTTTCACACTGATAGAATACTGAACTCTGAGTCAGCCCGGTTAACACGCACGTGTTAAAAGCTTCATACTTACTGATGAAGAGGAGAAGAGTCAGCCTCCAGGTTTTGGCCCTCGCGTGCATCAAAGTGTCAACTCTTCAATAAGATGAAGATTATTTTGATCAGCTCTGTGGGATTAACATGAGACTGAGATTAGGAAGCATGCAAGAATGGGGGGGGGTTATCCCCATCGTCCTCTTCATCGGGACCGCCTTCTAGTACCGGGTCGTCCTCTTCATCATGACCACCTTCTAGTACCGGGTCGTCCTCTTCATCGGGACCACCTTCTAGTACCGGGTCGTCCTCTTCATCAGGACCGCCTTCTAGTAACGGGTCGTCCTCTTCATCAGGTCCGCCTTCTAGTACCGGGTCGTCCTCTTCATCGGGTCCGCCTTCTAGTACCGGGTCGTCCTCTTCATCGGGTCCACCTTCTAGTACCGGGTCGTCCTCTTCATCGGGACCACCTTCTAGTACCGGGTCGTCCTCTTCATCGGGTCCGCCTTCTAGTACCGGGTCGTCCTCTTCATCGGGACCGCCTTCTAGTACCGGGTCGTCCTCTTCATCAGGACCGCCTTCTAGTACCGGGTCGTCCTCTTCATCGGGACCGCCTTCTAGTACCGGGTCGTCCTCTTCATCGGGACCACCTTCTAGTACCGGGTCGTCCTCTTCATCGGGTCCGCCTTCTAGTACCGGGTCGTCCTCTTCATCAGGACCGCCTTCTAGTACCGGGTCGTCCTCTTCATCGGGACCACCTTCTAGTACCGGGTCGTCCTCTTCATCGGGTCCGCCTTCTAGTACCGGGTCGTCCTCTTCATCATGACCGCCTTCTAGTACCGGGTCGTCCTCTTCATCAGGTCCGCCTTCTAGTACCGGGTCGTCCTCTTCATCAGGTCCACCTTCTAGTACCGGGTCGTCCTCTTCATCAGGTCCACCTTCTAGTACCGGGTCGTCCTCTTCATCAGGTCCACCTTCTAGTACCGGGTCGTCCTCTTCATCAGGTCCACCTTCTAGTACCGGGTCCTCCTCTTCATCAGGTCCACCTTCTAGTACCGGGTCGGACCTTTTTAACCCTGGTGTGATAGATGAAGCAGGTGGTGGAAACCTTCCTCAGAGGTTTTCTCCATATTAACATGACAGCATCACACAGTTGCTGCAGGTTTGTCGGCTGCATCCATGATGAGAATCTCCCGTTCCACCACATCCCAAAGCTGCTCTACTGGACTGAGATCTGGTGGCTGTGGAGGCCGTTGGAGTCCAGTGAACTCATCGTCATGTTCTAGAAAGCAGGTGGAGATGATCTGAGCTTTGTGACATGGTGCATTATCCTGCTGGAAGTAGCATCAGAAGATGCTCCACTGTGGTCATAAAGGGATGGACATGGTCAGCAACAATACTCAGGTAGGCTGTGCTGGTTAAACCAGGCCACGTTGGTACCTTCTCTTCCCCTTCAGGCAAGTCACATTAAACGAGTTTCAGATCCATCTTTAGTCTGATGACTTAAAGTCCACGAGGCTGGAACAAAGCTGATGAAACGTGGAGATCTGTGCTAACGCCCCACCGCCCGTCCAGACGTGCTATGGTTGTGAAAAACAGGAAACTGGACCGTCTGTGTGGGTTGTACGTCCCCCATACGTCCTCCGTGTTGTCAGAGCCGCTCAACAAGATTTTCTGTGTCCTCTGACAGAACTGATGCCTTTAAATGACCGTTTCTTTTATATTTTCCCTCCAGGTGGGATTGCTGCATATTTTACAACATACATGTAAAAATCTCCCGATGTTTTTAGTCCATTATCACTTTTAAAATGCAAAAGACTCCTCTGTCTGTTTTTCTATCTTCTGTTCAATCGGAAATTTCTCTTTGGATTAATTTGGGATCAATATCACATGTACTGAGGACGTTTACACCAGGGGCTTCAAAACCTCCATTTCAGGGCTCCTAAAAGGCCGGGACCCCTTTACAAACCCACAAAAACTGCCATGAAAAAAGTAAATAAACAAACTTTTAGATATTTCAACATTAATATTTCTAACTAATATTATAAGAAATAATTCTATCAATTACTTTAATTTATATTTCCATAACTGCATTTAATAAATTCTTTATAATTAGATTGTTTGTTATTATATAATAAATACATTAATTTTCCCTGCTGAGGCTTCCTACCAAACACGTTAACAGTTTGATTTTTGAACATTTCTAAAGACGAATGATTTTTACACTAAATGGTTTTTATTTTGTGTATGAAAGACATGTATTTACTAGGGTTGGGCATCTAAGGTATAATGCCGATCCAATACGCATCTCGATACTAAGTATCCGATGCGATATATTAATGATACATGTGTGGCATTTTGCGATGCGGTATGATACGATTTACACCCATATCACGATATGATGCAATAATTCCGTACTATTTAAATAGATCAATTTCATGTAGTAATGTGAAAGAGGATGCAGTGCCAATGAATTAGTTTGATTTTTTATTAACCAAGTAAAGCCAAGACATTTTTACAAACTGTTTTTTCTCTCAGAGCTTGAGTGTTGGTTTACAGTAAGGCCATTTTAAAACACATGGCACATACTTAGGCCATTTTAAAACACATGGCACATACTTAGGCCATTTTAAAACACATGGCACATACTACTTAGGCCATTTTAAAACACATGGCACATACTTAGGCCATTTTAAAACACATGGCACATACTACTTAGGCCATTTTAAAACACATGGCACACATTTAAGTATTTCCAAGAAAAACAATGTATGAGTGCAATATATACTAAAATATATATGTATTTGCACTCTTTAGAAAGAAGGCTTACAGTTGCACAATAACTGTGATTTCACTTTTCAACTCTGAAAAAACAAGTTTTACAAAGATATATTTTGTCACTGAATATTCAAAACTTAATGTCTTGAACTAGCAGCATTATGCTGCTTTGACTTTTAAACATCAATAACACTGTAAACAACAGGCTAATAAAAAATAAAAAAAAGTTATTGCCATAGAGCGCGCGGAACTGGTGGCAAGCGGGGCATGGAAAAAATTTTCAATACTTTTCTCACCGCTTCTGGAGCTCGTAGCTACAGGGGGATCCGAGCTGGAGGAAGGGGATGCAGGGACACTGGCAGACGCTTCCACAACAACACCGTGGCGCCGCTTCAAGTGAGATATCAGATTAGTCGTACTGCCCGTGTATTTTACAGATGCGCGGCACATTTTACAAATTGCAGCTGTCTTGTCAAGTCGTCCTTCTTTCTTGTAAAATCCATAGTGTTCCCAAACTTTGGACTTGAAACTAAGTGGAGGATAAATGATCTTGGCGTCCGACATGTTTGTTTTGCTAATTCGCGCTTCCTGACAACTACCTGTGGGCGCATCACTGGCTTCATCCGCGCAGCCCCCATGAGTTGTAGTGTAAACATCCGCAAGTCCGTTGCTTAGGCCTACTTTATGTAGGTCGTTTAAATTATGCGCTAAAACAGGTTGACAACACTTGTTAATAAATAAACACATTCTGTATTAAAAGAATAAGCCGTATCTCAGAAAAACCGATGCATCTCGCAAAAACCGATGCATCTAGATTTGCTTCAAAAGTTTCATTCATCCTCTGCTGCTCTACCGATGCACTCGCATCGTGCACTCGCACGACCGCGTATCGATTCATATCGGTTAATCTTCCCATCCCTAGTATTTACCGATGGGGCAGCACAGCTGATGGACAGAACATCTGCATCTAGTTCTACCCAAACCCAGAGATCATCACCCACATCTCCAAAGAGTCACTTCCCAAAATGATCCATAAAACCAAGAGAACGACCAGGAACCAACAAAACCTACAGCTTCAGTCACTTTGCTCCATAATTTAGTAGAAAATATTAATATCTGTCAGACGCTCAGGAAGTCTGGATGTGTTGAGGATAAATCAGATGCTGGAACATCTGCAGATCCTCCTCAATGGAAAACCTCCAGACTCGGTCTTTCTATGGAAACTTCCCACAGGCTGAACAGCACAAAGCAGAAACAACCTGAATTTAAATGAAACTTTGGAGCAGATTCACAGCATCATCGGTTTTTCTGCTTCTCTAAAACTTTTCATCCCTTCAGGGATTTTTCTTCTTCTCCCTCTCATGGGACTCAGGAACATCATGCATATATGCAGCTGTTATTACACCAAAAAAATCCTCCTCCGCTCGCTTTTCTAGGCTCTCCACACTGATTTTAATAAGAGGCAGAGAATCCTCTGGGCTTTAGGTTCCCCTGCTCCAAATTTCTAAATTTGTCCTGCAATCCTAATCGCAGCCACGTTCTCCTGCAGGCTTAACGCCTGGATCTCCACGCCTCCTCCACCCTGCAGAACTCAGCCAGTATTCTGCTGCTGGGAGATCCAGAGACCTGCTTTTAGTCCACCGAGACGAGCACAAAGCTTCTGTGTTTGTGTGTGTGTTGTAAGGAGCGAAGAAGAGGCTGCGTAACCGACGGCAACAGGATGAGTTAAGCTGGTTTGTGTTTGAGTCGAGGTGTTTTCAGTCAGTTCAACATGATGAACCTGGTTCGTTAGCAGGAATCGTGTTGGATACGAAACAACCAACGATGATCTGATCTATGCAAACATTCCTCCATCAACATCACATCCTCCAGGCACCTCTGCATCTTCTAAAATATCCACATTGGTCAGAAGATAAATCTCTTTTTACAACCACAAAAAGTCGGGACGCGGTGTAAAACGTAAATGAAACCAGATCAGGTCATATTTTATCCCCAGGAGAAGATAAACAGCGTCTCAGAGGATGAAACAGAGACATTGGATCAAATCTTGAAAAATGGTTTGTTAAAAAGGGAAATCTGGATTCTGAAATTGGTTTGGATCACGTAACCCAATCCTGGTTGTGATCCGGACAAAATCCTCAGTTTGGGTTCAAAACTTCTGAGTCAGATCCGGATAACTTTGATCCAAGAAAACAGAATTATCCTGATCCCAACAGAGGGCAGGATTACAAGCCAGGTTTCAGGAGGAAATCTCAGCAGACCCTCAGATTTGAACAAATAATAGTATCTTTTCAGTCGGCGCATGCTTGTGTTTTTATGTTGTACCCGACTTGTTTAACTGTTCCAGGGATGAAGCAGAAAAAGCAGCGAAGCTCCTGTTAATCCCGTCAGCATCGTACAGCGACAATAAAACATCAACTCGTCCCCACGAAACAAACCCCGAAGCAAACGTCAACAACAAAAACAAATATAAGGCTTCATGTTCCTTCTTCCATCGCTGCATATTCAGGGAAGAACCTGTCCGGAATAATGTCTGACGACTGCATCCCTCACTACACGTCCCTCATCCTGACAGAAAGCCAGAGGTTGGGCCTCACCATGGGGCTCCGGTGCATCATTAACATCGTCACAGAGGGACATGGGGTTAGTTTTATATGCCCACAATGTTTTACATGCTAGAAATCTGGATTTGGTGATCCTGAAAACAGGATTCTGGATCAGGGGGACCCAATCCAATGTTGCTTTTAACAACCAGGATAAAAGAAAGCTGGATTACATGATGCTCCATCCTGAAAAATGGGATTCCCAAATCCATAAGGCTTTTATCCAGATTAAAGTTTTTGAACAATCAGCCCCAGAAGATTCAGAGAATCAGGAGGAATCTCTGTGTGCTGGGACAAGGCTGGGTGCTGGTGATCTTCTGCATTAAAAGCAGACATGATTCTCTACTGGAAACCACTGCATGGACTCAGGAAGACTTCCAGAAACCACCGTCTGTGAACACAGTTCACCCTGAAATCCACACATGCAGGTTAAAGCTCCGTCATGCAGAGAAGAAGCCAGATGTGAACAGACCCAGTGTCGTCTTCTCTGGACCAAAGCTCATTTAAAACGGTCTGAGGCAAAGTGGAAACCTGGATGAAGATGTGAACTAGTTTGTGGAAAGCATGGACGGCGTGTCCTGCAGACTAAAGAGGAGAGGGAGCATCCAGCTTGTTATCAGTGGACAGGTGAAAAGCTGCATCTCTGATGGGATGGGGCTGCATTAGTGCCTATGGCGTGGGCAGTTTCCACATCTGTGAAGCTCCATCAATGCTGGAAAGTACATGGAGGTTTTAGAGCAACATCTGCTCCCATCCAGACAACGTCTCTTTCAGGGAAGACCTTGCAGATTTCAGCAAGACGATGCTGAACCACATCCTGCATCCATCACAGCCGTCATTATATTTTCCATCACATGGTAAAATGTCTCAGTTCCTGACATGTTGTTTATGTTCAGCTGGGAATAAAACATGTTGATGAGATTCTGGTTGTATTTATATTTTATACAGTGTCTCAGCTGGATTCAAATAAATCCATCCATAAATGAAGCTTTCAGCCCTTCTTTTCTGAAACATCTCATCTAATCTTTAGGTTTTAATTATTACGATAAATCGGTGTGAATGTGCGGTTTTAATAAAGCAGATGAAGGTGGGCGGTTTGATCCATATATCTGTGTTTAATTTTGATTTCTTGATATGAATCTGAAAGTTCAAACATGAATTCCTGCTGTGAGAAGAGCAGCAGCTGTTCAGAAGGAAGAAGGAGCGAACAGCTCCGGGAGGTGGGAGGTGATTATCTGCAGGTAAGAGACGCTGAAGTCCTCTCCGGCCTCCTGTGATTGTTTAATGACACCAGTTTAACCTTCAGCTGTCAGACTGACGGTGCTGCTCTTTATCTCTCTGTGACACTGATTGCAGGTGGTCGTTCAGAAATCCCTCATTTTCTCACACTCCACTCCTCTTCCACTCTTCCTGCAGTAATTGGCCGGCTCTTTGTGGAGAGCAGGACTCGCTGATGAGCTGCTTTCTCCTCGACTCGACTTAATACCTTCCTGGTTTTCTTCATGTGGCAGCTGAAGTGCTGCGGCTGCTTTCAGGGCTCAGAAAAACCTCCACCTCTGGATTGTTGGAGCTTTAGTTTCCCACTGATGGATCTGAGCTGTCAGCTCCGCCATCAGCGCCACTCCTCGATGGGATGGCGGCTCTCTGGTCTGCAGCCTGATCCATCTGGGTCACAGAGGAAACACCCGAGTCTCCCTCTGAGGTACCAGTTTTACTGGGAGATTTCAGATCCAGGAAACATGATAAATAAAACAGGACCTTCCTGACCCCGATGATTTTTCTCTTCCCAGAAACCAGACTTTGCTGTAGTCTTCCACAGTGGTCTTCATCACTAGTTCTCCAGTTTTCTGAAGGTTTTCAAAGTTTTTCTGCTTTTTCCCTCATTTCCAGTCCAGTCCTGGTACCAGATCAGTTCCAGAGGATCTTAACTCTGATCTCTGAATCCTTCAGGCAGAAAAAAGGCTCCTAACTCGAAGGATGAACCAGAGTTCTCGACACATAACAGACGACTTAGCAAAGAACCAGTTTAAACTGGATCTTTGGGCTCTTTGTCACAAAGACGCATCATCTGTTCCCATTTCTTTAGTTTCATGTGTGAAACCAGCAAAGACTTGAACCAGGACCTGAGAGATGCATCTGGATCTTCAGCTGATCCATCTACTGTCAGCCGAAGCCTCATCAGAAATGGTTTCCATGGAAACGTGGCTGTCAGGTAGCCGTTCTTAAGGAAGGAAGCAGGAAGAAAAGCCTCAGGTAGGTCACATGACCCAAGAAGTGGAACAGGTGTGATAGAGGAACGGATCCTCCCCAGAACCTGGACCTCAACAAGTCTGATGGAGGGACGGATCCTCCCCAGAACCCGGACCTCAACAAGTCTGATGGAGGGACGGATCCTCCCCAGAACCCGGACCTCAACAAGTCTGATGGAGGGACGGATCCTCCACAGAACCCGGACCTCAACAAGTCTGATGGAGGAACGGATCCTCCCCAGAACCTGGACCTCAACAAGTCTGATGGAGGGACGGATCCTCCCCAGAACCCGGACCTCAACAAGTCTGATGGAGGGACGGATCCTCCCCAGAACCCGGACCTCAACAAGTCTGATGGAGGGACGGATCCTCCCCAGAAATGGACCTCAACAAGTCTGATGGAGGAACGGATCCTCCCCAGAACCTGGACCTCAACAAGTCTGATGGAGGAACGGATCCTCCCCAGAACCTGGACCTCAACAAGTCTGATGGAGGAACGGATCCTCCCCAGAACCTGGACCTCAACAAGTCTGATGGAGGGACGGATCCTCCCCAGAACCTGGACCTCAACAAGTCTGATGGACCTCAACATGGTCACAAGTCAAAAACATCCAAAGAAGAGATTTGGAAAGTCCTTTAAGGATCCTGGAGAACTGTTCCTGAAGACCACGTTGAGGACTGATAGGAACTAGTTTAGATATTAGCTAATAATCAAGTGTCTAAGGAGGTTCAGTAACATCATTAATGAAAAACATGAATTACATTAGAACCCGTCTGAAGGGTCTGTTCTGGGAAAGATGCCACTTTCTAACGAAGAGCTTTGGAAAGTGTTGCATTTGCTGAACTTTGACCTTTACCTCCTATTCACGTATTGTTGAAAAGCTTAAAATCAGGGACGAATCTCTGCAGCTGGCCTGACGGGCTGGTGCAGTTAAAAAGAGACCCACACTCCTGCTGCTGCAAGGCATTTGTGCTTCAGGCTAAGCAGCTGATGCAGCCGCTGTTCTGCTGAGCTTTGCTAAAACTCAGAAAATGCATTCAATCAAAAGCTTTTCTGGTACAGGATTTGCATCCTGCTCAAACCAGACCTGAGCCTTCATAGTGGCCAGGACGGCTGAGCAGGAAGGAACAGATAGAGTGTAAAAGCAGCACGCTTCGATAAAAAAAAGGACTTTTTTTTTTTTTAGCTTTGTCGAGCTTGCCAAAAGGGTACCTGAGCCTTTCTATAGCTAACCTCCAGAGGGAACCAGTATAGGTTAGGACTTTTATCTCCTTTTATATTTTTAAATTAAAGATCTCAGAATTTTTTGAGAAAAAACCTGAATCACTTTAAAAAGGTCCCTGGCTGATCCTTTTATATATGGGTAGCTAAAAAGACTAAGAGCCTCCAGACACAAGGACAGGACCAGGTTCCTGAGTTCTTCAGAGAAAATGAGTGTTGCTTCCCATTTAAATTAGATCACTTTGGGCAACAGAGTAGATACCGTCATAGACATATGGGTTTGCTGTAAGACCTTCTTTAGATGTTTAGACCTCCTGAATTTAGTGAAGGATTTATTAAAGCACTGCTGTTTTTAAGAAAATAAGAGCCCCTCTGAATGAAATGGGATTAGAGTCTAGGCCCTAAAAGTATTCAGCAGCACGACAAAAGTCCCTCAAAAAGTCTGGAGAACTAATTCTGTAGACTACTTAAAGAAAAAACTGCTTATCTAAAACAGTTTGGACTAGGACTGCACAAAGTGTAGAATGTATACCTTCCTGGTGAAATGAGCCTGTGTGATATACAGACTGCCTACACTGAGAAACAGTCACCCCTGTTTGTCCCATCTACATAGAACTACTGCTTCGTGTGGAGGCTAATGGCTCCGCGTGGAGGCTAACTGCTCCGCGTGGACGCTAACTGCTCCGCGTGGACGCTAACGGCTCCGCGTGGACGCTAACGGCTCCGCGTGGGGGCTAACGGCTCCGCGTGGAGGCTAACTGCTCCGCGTGGACGCTAACGGCTCCGCGTGGACGCTAACGGCTCCGCGTGGAGGCTAACGGCTCCGCGTGGACGCTAACGGCTCCGCGTGGAGGCTAACGGCTCCGCGTGGACGCTAATGGCTCCGTGTAGAGGCTAACGGCTCCGTGTGGGGTCTAACTGCTCCACGTGGACGCTAACGGCTCCGTGTGGACGCTAATGGCTCCGTGTAGAGGCTAACGGCTCCGTGTGGGGTCTAACTGCTCCACGTGGACGCTAACGGCTCCGTGTGGACGCTAATGGCTCCGTGTAGAGGCTAACGGCTCCGTGTGGGGTCTAACTGCTCCACGTGGACGCTAACGGCTCCGTGTGGACACTAATGGCTCCGTGTAGAGGCTAACGGCTCCGTGTGGGGGCTAACTGCTCCATGTGGAGGCTAATTAAAAAATGTAGATGCTAATGACTATTAGCACTATTAGCAATACAGCTCATACATTCAGGAAAAACTCAGGGCTCATATCATCATGGCAACTTTCAACAGCGTTATGGCATGTTGTCTCAATATCATGCAGCCTAGTTTAGACTGAGATAAAAAATAAAATATGTTCACTTTAAAGCTGGATTCATGCTTGTGTGATGCCTGAGTATGGTCATTTACAGCGTAGTTGACGCTGGAGAGTTTGCTCTCCCACTTTTGTCGTTTTGATGTCGTGTTGCAGTTTCTCCTCCTAACCTGAAGGTGGCAGCAGTGGCCAGTAAACTCACCAGGTTGGAGTTCTCACTTCAGTTCAGTGGTATTTTCTATTTTAAAACAACAATGGCGTCTAGTATGGTTCAGTGTCATTATTAGCTTGTGGAAGAAAACAAAGAAATAATTTGACCAGCCTCTCATCAAATTGATCCAAGTTGATGAGAGGTTATTGTTTATAAAAATAGTGGTCACTACTCAAATTCAGCGAGAAGATCCAGAAATCCGGAAACTCGTAATCCCACATTGACCAATCATAAGGGAGTATTTCTGCGTAACTGTCTGCGTAGCAGGGGTGCACATCAGGTCTGGAAGAAGTGCACGTCGAGCCTCTGCAGAGCTATGCCGAGCCTACAGACACAGACACTGCGCGAGTAAAAACCAAGCAGCAACCTCCGGCGGTAAAATGTGAAGCCTATGCAGAAGTGCAAAAAACTGCAGTTCCCCCCTCGTCCACTAGGGGCTCCAAAACAGAGCAAATCCCCATAAACTCCCATGTTAAAAAGACCAACTTCACAGCAGAAATAAACATGTTTAAAGCCTGGTACAAAAACTGTGAGGGGGGTGAATTTTCTTTCTAACTCATCCGTTTGGATGTTATTTAATCTTGAAATTCGGCATAATTAGGGTTGTTTCCTTTTGATTGACAGGTATCCAATATAGAATAGAATAGAAATACTTTATTAATCCCTTTGGAGAGCCCTCAGGGAAATTTGGGTACCAGCAGCAATACAACACCAACAGTAAAGCAGGACAAGCACAAGACACAATATATACAGGTACAAAGCAAAATAGAGGCAACAAGGTGCAAGAAAAGCACAAATAGAATGCAATAAATAACAATAAGTTAAATAAAACAATATAAACAAGCATTGCACACAGTAGAGGTGGTACAGATTCCCAGTTCACTATTGCACGTATAAGTTATAGCAACTGTTTGTATGGGTTATTGTGCATGTGTTGTATCAGGCGGACTGCACATCTCCCTCTCCCCCCTCCTTCTCCCCCTCCTGCCTAATGCAGAGTTGTATCGCGGTAAGAAGGGAGAGGGCAGCACAAATGCAGTTTTAACTGGCTAACAGTCGCCTTAGCTTTAGCCCACCTACCTCCATTAGCCGGTTAGCTCATGTTAGATCCGAGTTAGCTCAGTTAGCTCTTAGCTACAGGCAGCTTGGAGTTTGATAGACGTCAATCATCCACCCCCACGCTCACAGCCCCCCTCTCAGCTCCGCCTCTTTGCCCATTTTTGTATTTTCCGGGAGCGACGGCAGGCGTGACGCTACAAAGATGGCAATGGTGGGAACGCCCAACGAGCTTCACTTTTGCTCTTCAGAAACCTACAGGTGACGTCACGGAGGCACTGCCCATCTTTTATATACAGTCTATATCAGGGCTACTCAATTCGGTCCTACGAGGGCCGCAATCCAGCAGGTTTTCCATGTATTCCTGTACCAACACACCTGAGTCAAATTAATGAGTTATTGTATAGAACCTGATTGGCTGTTAGAGCCACCTAATTTGACTCAGGTGTGTTGGTGCAGGGATACATGGAAAACCTGCTGGATTGCGGCCCTCGTAGGACCGAATTGAGTAGCCCTGGTCTATGGTATAAACCCAGCTGTAGCCTGTAGAACTGGACCGACTCTGGTTCTGACCCAGAATTATATTTATCCAGTGAAATGAAGATCAGGACATGAGCATCACCTTCTGTGACTGATTCAAAGCTTCATTTATAGGTTTAAAGGCCAGAGACGAGAAATGATGGGGGGATGGGGAGGTTAGACGCCAAGTAATGAAATGATGAACGAGAAGAATAAAATTCAAAATGTAAGATGTATAACAACATTTTCCAGAGAGAAGACAGGCCAGAGGGAAGATTAGATAAGAAGGCGAGGCGGGGATGAGGAAGATGAACGAGGCAGAGGCCGTCTTAGCTGCAACGCTGCAGAGAAGTGCTGTTTTATTAAATGAGGAGAGTAAGTGATGGAGGGAGAGTTCAGGTGGAGGGGTGGAGGGTGAGCTGAGTGCTTTAAAGTGTTTTAAGTGTGTGTGTGTTCGTGTGTTTTAAAGTAGTGTTTAATTGAATATTTTCTGGGCAGCTCGCAGCGAACGATGCATGGATCTGCTAATGCAGGCTGACAAATGCACACGTGGAAAAAAACATGCGTGGAACAAAAATAATCTATGAAATTCAAAGTTTTCCACAAAGCGGAGAGCTGTTTCTATTTTTACTGCCTCTTCTGTGTGAAGAGGAGATAAACAGCAGCTCAGCGAGGAGAAACAAAAAATGGCTTAAACCCCAGAAGACGGAGAGACGTCTGCACAGGAAGACGGAGAGACGTCTGCACAGGAAGACGGAGGATGGAGGGATCTGAGAAACCAGGTCAAGCTGCACACAACCAGAAACGATGGGGATGGAGACTGGAAGTGTGAAGGATGTAAAACCCCATCAAACCGAGAACGGAGGTCCTCCATTTTCTAGGACAGGGGTGTCCAGCTCCGGTCCTCGAGGGCCACAGTCCTGCAGGTTTTTGATGTGTCCCTGCTCCAAAACCACCTGACTCAAAATAATGAGTCATTATGCAAAACTTAACAGGCTGTTGGATCTACTTCATTTCAGTCTGGTGTGTTGAAGCAGGAAACATTGAAAACCTGCAGGACAGCGGCCCTCGAGGACCGACTTTGGACACCCCTGTTCTAGGAGGTTCTCTGTGTCTGTTTCATCCCCTGCTTCTGAATAATGCTGCATTATTTTCATTCTGATGGAAACAGACGTTTGTTTGCAGCATTACTATCTTCTGTTCTTCTTTATCTTGATACTTGGCATCTTTTACTTCTCACCTTGTTGCTAAATCCTGAAATGAGTGATTTTACACATATTAAATGTAATAATATCATTGGGATACTGTTTGAGATCGTATTACACCCAGCTTTAAAAACGTGCTTGTAGACGTCCCGCTACCAATTCACAGACTACAAAATCACTCTTAATGTCAGAAAATATATAAGATTCAGATTAAAATCCAGTGAAATAATCTGTCATTGCAGTGATATCCTCACACACAGCTGGATTTCTAATGTTGGGGGCGACAGTGGCTCAGGTGGTAAAACGGGTTGTCCAATATCCGGAAGATTGGTGGTTCAACTCCTGCTTAATCTGTCCTAGAAACACACTTGACCCAGGATGCTTTGTGTTAAGTTTTTGTTCGGATGTAGCTGCTGGTTGAGCTTTTGTTTATAACAGGGGAGTCAGTGGAGAACCTGTTCTCATTTTCCACCTGGTCAAGAGGAAACAATAAAGACAGGAAAACACAAGCAAAACAAACAACACTGAAAAAGAAAAATAGCAAGTGTAAAAAATACAATAACAAACAGGGCTGGGTTAAAAAAAAAAAGAAACGATTTATCGATTTTAGTCAATTCAAAGAAATCCGTTATTGATTCATAAAACTTTTAGATGGATTTTTTCATATGTTTGCGGTAACGTGATCCTACTCTCGCGTGACTTACTGAGACTCGACGGGATCTCAGCATAAATACCGGTTTCCTGTGTCTCCTCCGTCCAATCAGCTTCTCCTGCTGAGATGATGTCACATTCAGATGTTTTCTTTCACCAGTGTGGATTACATTCCCCTGTGAAGTCTTGTATTACTGTTCACATTAGCAGCTAACACTGAGACCGCGACACTCATGTTAGCAGCTAACGCTAAAGGGCGCAGTCACGTTCAACAACAGGAAGTGATGTCACCACGCATGTAGTTGAAACTAAATCCGACATGGTCATTTAAAGCCACATTTCCTCTAGAACGGGTTTCCACTTCGTCCTTTTTTCAAACAAGAAATAGTCTGATGTTGTTTATCTGGTTTCCATGACAACATGTCATAGCTGCTCTCTGTGTGCTCGGCAGCGAGAACACGCACGCACACACCAGTTTCCGTCAGAGGACAGCGTGCACATATCAGAAAACACGTCAACCAGCTGGACCTCAGACAGAAAGATGAGTTTTCTATATTCTCTCAGCAGGTGGAGATGGAAGCATCTCGCTCCAGGGAGGAGCAGATGGAGGATTTTACTCTCTCGATGAAGAAACGTGCCGTTGGAATTGATAAATACGTTCCTGAAGGTATTTGGCTGAGTTGCAATGCTATGGAAATAACCCAGTCAGCTGTTCATTGCACATAACCCTCCCCCCTCCCTGCAGCCCAGTCGTGGATGAAGCTTCTCGTGGAGTATGAACTGACCAAAGCATGTAACAAGCTTAAAGTGTAGCTCCACCCCCTACTTTCTGCATAACTCCACCCACTGCTGAGTTTGAAAAATGGCTGAAGGTGCAAGGGTTGGGGTGGGAGGTGTGGAGTGATCAGGGGGCGGAGAGTGGGCGGGGCGGGATACACAGGTAGAAATGATTGACAGACAGCAGCTCAGAGGCCACTAGAAAGATGTAAAACCAGATTCACCAAGCAGCTACACCACAGAGCGTCTTTGAGGAGGAAGACTTTCCCTCCTGAATCTCCTCAGCTCCACATGAACCAGGTGGTCCTGAACGTATCAGTGTGAGCCGTTAGCTGTTCTGTTAGCTGCCTGTCTGCAGCTCCAGCAGCTCTGGAAAGCTTTGGAGACTCGCGGCAGGTTGTGGCAGCTGCAGGAAGAGCTGCTGGAAGTTGTTGCTGCTACGAGATGAGCTGCTGTCTGTCACCAGATGAGGATCAGCAGGTAAAGAATAAAGTCCGGTTTTACTTTTACACCCTCAGAAGCACAAATCCGTCCCATTGCAGGAAGATTTCACCAGAAACTCTGTGGAAGAATAGAAGTCTGAAACTAGCAGATCTACACCAGATAAGTTCACATCCCTTCATATGCGTTGGTGGGCGTGGCTTTCTATTCCTGTAAGGCGAGGCCCCAACTACCTGCATCTGGAGGGAGGGGCTGTGGTGGTTTTAAAATTTTGTCGTGACAAAGATAACCTCTCTGTCACGAAAAACATAACCTGGTTTTACCCTGTAGAGGGCGCTATGAACCATTTTTTACCCACAAACTGAACTTAAAGAATACAAATTTTATCAACAGTATATGTGGTTTCATCACAGTTAAGTAATTATGTGTTGTTTACAGCTCAAAAACACATTTTTGGGTGCACTACCCCTTTAAGTGTCACTACCAAAGACCTAAAGGCTTTTCTTTTACCATCCAGGACGCAGAGTGGATCACCCAAACTCCAATTCACTGTTTATATCTGAGCGCTGAACTCTCAGATCTGGAGGTGATAACATGTCAGCATGAACAGCTGCTGAACTCAGAGGAGAAAAACAGTCATCCAGTTATAATTTAAACAGGTTTGAGCCGGAGCTGTGAGGAGTGTGAGAAAGCTGAGGATGACTGGAGGGAGTGTGGAAATAGGCTGAACTGAGCCGGGCAGACGGTTGGACGGATGGATGGATGATGGGGGAAGTGCTGGGAAGAAAGAACAGAGTGGACCAGACAAGCCAAATGTTTGCTTTTGTTAGAGATGGTACGATGGGTTCAGGGACAGTTCATCTCCACCCTGGAGTGTTGCGGCTGCCATGACTTTAAACCAAATCTAGAGGCAAAACAACAGATCAGTAAACTCCAGAGACAAAGAGGGGGTGATGAGAAGAGAAAGGAGGAGGAATAACTAATGCCTGGAAGATAAATATGCCTCATCTGTGAGCTCTGCCATTAATAAAACATCAGAGTGTCTCTGCAGAATGTTACTTTCCATCTGTAATTATCTCTGTTCTTCCAACTCTGCAGCAGAAAAGCCTTCATTTAAAAAGCCATTACGTCCCCTCTCCTCTTTCTCTCCACACCACTAAATGAGTTTCATGTTCAGGTGTTCGGGGAGGATGAGGGGAGAGTAATAACCGAGAGGTCAGACGATTCAAGAAAAAGTTTGAAAAAAAAAAAAGAAGAAGCGCCTGGAGTGCAGACGCAGAATATAAAGACAGGAATTATCTGTGATGTGCTGCTTTGTGTCGGACAGCTCAGCTCCAAGGTGAAGGCTTCCCCACGTCTTTCTGACACGAGTCTACACACCGTCCACACACACTCAGACACTTCACCAGCGCTGGACTTACAGGCAGGAAACATGTCAATGAAAACTGCAGGAAGCAGAAATGGAGAGAAAAATATGGCCCATTTTTTTTTAAAAATGACCAGCCTGAAATCAGCTTTAAAAACTGGGGAGAATACTTTGAGGACCAGAGACTGGGACTTGGAGGTGGTGTCTCCAATATCTGTGGCTGAGGTGTATAAGAAGCACTAGGGCAGCAGGGGCCCGGAAGGATGGGAGAGTTCCTTGAGGTCTGAATGATGTAGGGCTGTCTTGGTTGACAACTCTGCAGAATCACATAGACATCGGGGACAGTGCCTTTGGACTAGCATGAAGGAGGGTCCAAAAGGTGTGCTCCAGCTACAGGGGCATCAGACTCCTCAGCCTCCCTAGTAAGGTCTATTCAGGGGTCCTGGAGAGGAGGGCCTGTTGAATAGTAGGAACCTTGAAATCAGGAGCCGTGTGGTTTCCAGTCCTGGAACAGTGGACCAGCTCTACACCTTCTGTGCTTTGTGGACTTGGAGAAGGTGTTCCATTATATCCTTCTGGGAGTTCTGTAGGAGTATGGTGTACTGGACCCTCTGGTAAGGGTCATTCAGTCCCTGTGCAACCGGTGCCAGAGCTTGGTCCACATTGCAAGCAGTAAGTCAGATTTCCAGTGAGGGTTGGACTCTTCCAAGCCTGTCCTTTGTCACAGAGTCTGTTCATAACTTTTATTGTCAGAATTTCTAGCACCAGCCAAGGCATTAAGGGGATCCTGGTTAGGGGCCTCAGGATTGGGTTGCTGCTCTTTGCAGATGATGTGGTTCTGTTGGCTTCATCGGATCTTCAGCTCTCCCCGGAGCGATTCACAACAGAGTGTGAAGCGGCTGGGATAAAGATCAGCACCTCCTAATCCAAGACCGAGATTCTAAACCGGAAAAGGATTGAGTGTTTCTCTGGAACGGGAATGATATCCTTCCCCAAGTGGAGTTCTAGTGTCTCGGAGTCTTGTTCAGGAGTGGGGGAAGGATGGAGGAGGAGATCAACAGGAGGATCGGTGAAGCATCTGCAGCGATGTGGACTCTGCATCGGTCTGTCCTGGTGAAGAAGGATCTGACAGCAGAAGCTCTGGATCTACCTTCCTACTCTCACCTGGAAGATGGCACCTGGAGGAAGGATGGATGGATGGATGGATGGATGGATGGACGGACGGAGGGAAGGATGGAGGGATGGATGAACAGATGAGGGATGGAGCAGCACCAATATATCTATTGTAATTAGTAGAACTTCATTTAATCATTTGGTTGATAATATTTTTAAATATTTTTTTTTGTACGATTTTTTTTATTTATTTTTATTTTTAGTCTTGAATATTTGCTATTGGAGTTTATTTTGTTTTTTGTGTCTATGTCGATAAATAAAAAGAAATTGACTTTTATTTATCTTTAGATTTATTTTAGAAGCTGGTTAATTAATTGGTGAAATTAATAAAGCAGAACTGGTTGTTTTGATAAATGCTGTGAAAACTGCAGAAAGTCATTATTCTTCCATAAAAACCTCTTTTTCTGTATGATATAGGGAATAATAATACTCACGGTGTAAAGCCACACAGCGAGACTAGGAAAAGGCGAGGTAAGGAATTCCAAAAGGCCAGCAGGAAATCCTTCCCACTTAAATTACCAACGTGGCAGGAATGAGGAGCAATGGATGGAAGGAGGAGGGAGGAGCAGCCGAGATCAGTGAGGAGGAGTGACATGCTGACCTCCAGGGATGTGGAACAAAGCAGCTCCGCCATCAGCAGCGTTTGTGCTTCGATTTTCACAAACAGGGAAACAACTGACGCTGCACAAGTGTCACACAGTGGATTAGCACAACATTCCCATCATTCCCACAGCCGGCTCTCATCCACTGGGAAAACAGGTAAACGAGGCGGAAGCTCGTTAATGATGGTAAACATGAGGTGTCCAGAGCTTGGGAGATGATGCTGGTGGGAGGAAATTCTTTCTAAGAAGGAAGAATCCTGACAGTTTTATGGTAAACTGATAAATTCTGTTTTACTGGGATATTCCTGGTTTGGCTTTTCTCCGGCGTGTAACGGTGAAACGTGCGCCGGTAAACGAGACTCGTACGGCCGACCGCTAACTGCCGAACTAACTGGGCCGAAGCTGGGCTCCACCGGACTCATCACGCTTTCACCGCCTGTATGAGTGTTCGCTGCGCATCGCCTGGATTTCAGTGCAGCATAAAACTGGTACACAAAAGAACAAAGTCCAGCTACAATCAGAAAAGCTGAAATGTTGGCAAATCTCTCGCAGCTTGATGCTTCATTATGGGCTGGACACACGGGAGGCGACCTCATCACCACCCAGGTGAAACCCAACACACAGGACGCGACAAACAGCAGCGACGGCAGCGGCAGTGTCGCGTATCGAGCACTTTTCTCCAAGAAACCTGATTTGTTGTGATAGTGGAGGAAAGACCGTGACAGACAAAGCATGAAGGATGAAGACACCCCGGGTTCATCCTACGTTACAAACAAGGAACCAGCATGGTGGACGTCATCATCTGATGGACCTCAAGGCTGATCCAGATAAATCCAGGACCTACGTTCAGACTGATTCACCCCGGCGCCACGCGGCTGCATCTCTATCATCTCTGCATAAAGTCTGGGAAAGTCAGACAGCTCAAATATTCCTGCTCCTTCCCGACGGCGCTGTGTAGCCTGCTCTCATTGTTCAGTCGGCGAAACCCTCGCTGGCTGGTTGTATAGTGTCAGATGACAGCGACAAAAATTTAAATCTTTCCTATTTTTCTATTTTCTTTGAGTAGTGTTGCAAGCCCCCATGTGCACGTCTACATGAAAGAGCACAACATTTCACATGCATGAATGTTGCCTGTCACTTGGCTGGAGGAGGGCGGCCATTTTCACCTCATTGTGCAGGTTCCACAGGAAAAGATGGAGAAGGAGCGACGTCCAGCAGATAATATCCAACTTTTGCTCTACGTAAGATTTTTCCACAAAGGAAAGGAAGAGATCTGTGAGGTTTCCACCACCTGCTTCATCTATCATCTATTCATCTAAAGAGGACGACCCGGTACTAGAAGGCGGTCCTGATGAAGAGGACGACCCGTTACTAGAAGGCGGTCCTGATGAAGAGGACGACCCGTTACTAGAAGGCGGTCCTGATGAAGAGGACGACCTGTTACTAGAAGGCGGTCCTGATGAAGAGGACGACCCGTTACTAGAAGCGGTCCTGATGAAGAGGACGACCCGTTACTAGAAGGCGGTCCAGATGAAGAGGACGACCCGTTACTAGAAGGCGGTCCTGATGAAGAGGACGACCCGGTACTAGAAGGCGGTCCTGATGAAGAGGACGACCCGTTACTAGAAGGCGGTCCTGATGAAGAGGACGACCCGGTACTAGAAGGCGGTCCTGATGAAGAGGACGACCCGTTACTAGAAGGCGGTCCTGATGAAGAGGACGACCCGGTACTAGAAGGCGGTCCTGATGAAGAGGACGACCCGGTACTAGAAGGCGGACCTGATGAAGAGGACGACCCGGTACTAGAAGGCGGTCCTGATGAAGAGGACGACCCGGTACTAGAAGGCGGTCCCGATGAAGAGGACGACCCGGTACTAGAAGGCGGTCCCGATGAAGAGGACGACCCGGTACTAGAAGGCGGTCCCGATGAAGAGGACGACCCGGTACTAGAAGGCGGTCCCGATGAAGAGGACGACCCGGTACTAGAAGGCGGTCCCGATGAAGAGGACGACCCCGGTACTAGAAGGCGGTCCTGATGAAGAGGACGACCTGGTATGAACTAACATTAATGAGAAAACGTGAGAAAAATTTGCCTCGTCTTTAAAAAATGTTTTCAGACGTAGTTTTCAGGATCTTTTCTAACATTTAGATTCAGCCGAGGGGACGTTGGACTTCGTCAATGATTCATCTGTGAAGGGTCGGATTTAGCCTCTGTTCCTGCAGCCCCCTCCACCCCACCCAGCTTAACAGAGTCTCCTTTCAGACTCAGCTGGCTGCTGTGTCTCCATCACACACACACACACACACACACACACACACACACGCCATCGCTTTCTAACTCTGCATCAGTGGTGCCAAGCACCACCATCCTCCCTCCTCCATCCACTGAGACACCAAACAGTTGCTCAGCTGGTCATTTGATGTGTGGTCTGAACATCACATCTGGTTCCTCTCTGACCAGTCTGAGCTGACCACCAGTCAGCTGGAGATAAAAACAGCATCTCAACAGTCCAGCTACAAACATCTCAGAGCAGTCTAAAGCTGCAGAAACGTTCAGGCTACATCTATATTTTCTGGTTCAAGGGTCAAAGTCTCAACAATCAAACTATCAAACATCCATCTCCTGCAAAGGAAAAGAAAACTACATCCCTGTAGGGCTGGGAGAGATGGCCAATCAGAGTCACCCCCACCCCACCACACGCATCACGTTCAGGGGGGGCAAAAAAAATTCAATCTGAAGTTACGAATCTTCCAGCCTTCTGAACGCTGAAGTGTGATCCAGTGTTGATTTATTAACAGACGGCTGTAGCATCAGTACCGACTCACTCCGTGAGTTTGCTGTTTGCTGGCACTGTTAATGCTAAAGTCACTTAGTTAATTTATTAAGATTCTATCTTCTCATCTTCCAGTTCTCTAACGTGATTTTGTGATACTGGTGCTCAGGGCCGGTTCTAGGAATGCATACATGAGGGGGCAGGCATAAATTTGAAGGGGGCATTATGAGTACATACTTCAGCATTTTCTTGTTGTTGTTTTTTAAGTGTTTCTTTAACGGAACTGTGCTGTTAGTGGAGTCCAACTTCAAAGAAATAGATTGCACTTTGTCAGGCCTCTACTCTAAGACCTGTCCAGCTTGGGTGTCCCACCTGAAACCAAAGCTCCTGCTGGTATAGCTCTTAGAGTCACTGAGGCACGCAAACCCCCTGACCACAATAAGGTGGCAATCCCTCAGGGGGGGAACAGAAAATATCAATAACAAAATGAAGTAAGAAAAAAGAAAAGAATGATCCATTATCAAAGCTTTAACAACCAACAAAATAACAATTGCCCTATTGGACAGCCATTAGATGTCTAAGCATTTTGAATAAATTTGAAACTCATAACAATAAACTCAACTATCTGTGTGTTTGTTTCTGTCTGTATATAGACCATAATGATTAAAGAATCATAACTATCAAGCACAACAATAGCAGAGCAAAAAATTAAACCCCCTACCAAAATAAGGCAGTGAACCTTCAGGGGGAAATAATGATAATAAATGAAAATGAGTAAAAACTAAATGATCCTTCATCAAAATTTTAAGAACCAACAACATAATTTTCTTACCGTACAGCCATTAATGCATCTAAAATAACTTTGTTACAATAACCTCATATATGTATACAAATGTAAATAACCTACAGTATAAAAGAGGTATCCCAAACGAACAAAACCCATCAAACAACCAAAACAGAGCAGAACATTAGATATCTTTATTTTTATCTATATTTTTATTTTATTTTATTTCTTATTTTTATCTTCTCTCAATGTGGGGGGAGGGAGTGTGGGTCCTTTTTTCAAATCATTATTTTGTTTAGAAACTTTTCCTCACTCTACAACAGCAGTCTCCTATTTTTCTGCCCAAAAAACTCTTACAAATTTGTCCTAGCATGCTGAACTAAAGGCTGGGCGGAGCTTGAGGGGTCTCATATGCGCAGCTCATTTTCCCTCAGTCTGTATTGTACCGAGGAGGCAGTCACATCTATGGCCCGTGCGTGATTGATCACTGCTCCTACTAACAGGCGTAGACACGTTTAAATAGAACAGAAAACAAACCCCAGTTGACAGAATAGATGCAATAAATACGTCTGTTATTATAAGTATTTATTCAGTATCGCTACAACACATTTAACAGAGCTTTACTCTATAAGTTTTACCGCTGGAGCTCAGCAGCCGCTCTCTCTACGAGGGGGAGAAATATGACACCGCAAGATCAGGCTGTATGTCAACTCATTTGCATACTAAACACTGATTGGTTGTTTCTGTGGTGGTGGGAAGGACTTGTTGAAGACAGTACAATGGATCCTGTGAAGCTCCGACACACAGAGTTCAGTACAGAGGGGAGAGAGCGTTTGGAGAGATTTGCCCATTTCGGCGCATTTGATTGAGGGGGCAGAATGTTTGTTTGAGGGGGCACTGCCCCCTCTTGCCCCTGCGTAAAGCCGGCCTTGCTGGTGCTACTGGTCTGGGGCTACATCTGGAACTGTTCTCTGAGTAGACATTTTTGTCCATTTAGGAAATTTTTACTCCAAATCTGTCCGTTATTTTGGCCGTGTCAGTGCATATGACACTATTTTATGTAAGAAATTCCCTCTTCACTAATTTTAGAAATTACAAAGTGCAGATATTTCATTACCTCAACATTCTGGGTATCTATACTGTATCAATTATTTTTCAGCCAACGTTTAACTTCTACTCCTTACATTGTTACCCAATTATGTGCTCTCTACTCTGTACATTAGCTGTGTCACTCCCATTTCATTTTCTGGCTCGTCATTGTTCAGAGAAAACAAACAAACAAAAAAAAAACCTAATCCAGAGAAATCTCTGGACACAGAAAGGGGTTGTGGTTGAACGTTCGTCATTCCAAAACCCCACTGGCGATCCATCGTACCTGTGAATGACCAAAATCACGTCACAGTCCAGCAAAGCCAAGTCGAGCCAGACCAGGTACTGAGTCAAGCCAGGGTATGTACCAAGTTGAGCCAGGATTTGTACCGAGTTGAGTCAGATACCGAGTCGAGCCAGGACATGTACCGAGTCGAGCCAGGACACGTACCGAGTTGAGCCAGGACACGTACCGAGTCGAGCCAGGACACGTACCGAGTCGAGCCAGGCCACATACCGAGTCGAGCCAGGACACGTACCGAGTTGAGCCAGGACACGTACCGAGTCGAGCCAGGCCACATACCGAGTCGAGCCAGGACACGTACCGAGTTGAGCCAGGACACGTACCGAGTTGAGCCAGGACAAGTACCGAGTTGAGCCAGGCCACGTATCGAGTTGAGTCAGACCAGGTACAGAGTCCTCACTAGGCCCAGGTTTTGCAGCGAGTCGAGCCAGGTTACGTACTGTCAAGTGTAACTGACTTATTCGCACGTGCAGAGAAGCGAGCCAGCTTTTGTGCTTAATGGCATTTTTAGTCGAGCCAGGGCCATGTACCGTGTTGAGCCAGACCAGGTACTGAGTCGAGCTAGGTACCGAGTCGGGCCAGGCCACATACCGATTCAAGCCAGGTTACATACCGAGTCGAGCCAGGTACCGAGTCGAGCCAGGCCTCGTACCATGTCGAGCCAGGCCACGTACCGAGTTGAGCCAGGCTACGTACCGAGTCGAGCCAGACCAGGTACTGAGTCGAGCCAGGTACCGAGTCGGGCCAGGCCACATACCGATTCAAGCCAGGTTACATACCGAGTCGAGCCAGGTACCGAGTCGAGCCAGGCCTCGTACCATGTTGAGCCAGGTACCGAGTTGAGCCAGGCTACGTACCGAGTTGGGCCAGGTACCGAGTCGAACCAGGCCACGTACTGAGTGTACCCAGGTTTTGCACCGAGTCGAGCCAGGTTACGTACTGTCAGGTGTAACTGACTTATTGGTATGTGCAGAGAAGCGAACCAGCTTTTGTGCTTAATGGTATTTTTTTAAACCTTACTTTTATACTTTAGGTAGTTTTAAAAAACATTAGTTTTACACTTTTACTTGAGTAAAATCCTTGAGTTGATACTTCAGTATCTACAGATGTCTTCTGACACCTCTGTCGTCAAATACGTCAAACTTTCCTAAAAAACTGTTGAAGTCAACATAAAAAAAATCGTGCCCAAAAAGACGGCAATACAGCGATTAAACTACAAATGAAGTAAATGCATTCGTAAGCTATCAACAAATGGAACTAAACTTAGGGAGAAAGGTGGCGACAAGCCTGCAAACAAGTTGCTTTTTGACACATCTGCTGCTGGACTTCCAGCAGGAATATTGGAAGGAATAAATACGTATCCGTTGCAGCAACAGAGGAAAACACGTCTATGGAAGCATGAACAATAAAAAGTTGAAAAACATCTTTCCATTATCTTTTTATTGAGACATCATGAGAGAAATGTGTGGTAATGTCTGTAATAAAGTGCTTGTTAAAGGCGATCCTGCTGCAACCTGCAGCTGCATTAATGTCATGCATCAAACCTTGAAACGCATCAGTGCCTCAGACAAAAATGTGAGACTTCAGTTATTTTTACAGCACCTCCGATTACTGAAATGGAAGCAGCCAAATGACTTGTAGCCGAGTTTATCACGACACTTCAGAAGGCATTAAAATGCAGCGAAGAGCTCATAAAATCCTCTGTTGTTTTATAGCTTTCAATAAACAGGCTGTAGAATGAGGGAGGAGAGCGGGGCCACGTCTCCGGATCCGGCCGGTTTCTTTCACCACCGTTATAAAACATTAAACCTGGTCCTGAAGGGCTTGGATCAGGAACGCTGGGAATAAATCTCCTGTTTACTTCCCTTCCTTGGACATGTAAAGTCAGATTAAGAAGAACTTCCAGCAGGATATCAGACGGATCTGTTTTTCCCAGTTCTCCCAGTTTCTCCTTCAGGGTTCATTTTAAATCCCTTCAGTCTATTATGGTTTTGTCTAGTAAATCTTCTTGGGAGAGCCTCTCAGCTCAGTGTGCTGACTCCAAGGCCAATTAAGCAGACAGTAAAATAAACCTTTATTGACACCAGCCGTCCTTGCTGAGCCTCTTGCAGGTTTTACAGGTAGGTCACCAGCATGTAGAGCAGCAGAAAAACGCTTCCCAGCATCCTCTGCTCCCGTTTATCTGTATCTGCTTCCATTGCTTTAACGGAGTTACCATGCAGACCTCCAGAATTGATTTCAAAACCGGGACAATAAATCTCGCCTCCTGCACAGACAACCCCTCTTTGGAGATTAGAGATAAGCATGAAGCAGCAGGACATAATAAACGATTCCACTGAGGTTAAAGGCAGAAAATGTTGCTTCACAGCTGAATATGAAGCCTCTCAAATAAAAACGATTTTAATCACAGAACAGATTCTGTTCCATGAAAAAATAAAATAACTGAAAAGCAAAGTTGTGTCAAAAACGTACGAAGCCTTTTCTGCCATTGTGACCATAAAAAAAAACTCATATTTGGACAAGTATTTAAATTATTATAATAAAATACGAGCGCTGGGTACGCCACTAATTGTCTTGAACATAAAGACATTCTCAGATCATTTTTTTATAAAACACTGAACATGTTTACTTGACCATTAAAATCGGTTATCTGGAAGTAATCAGATTACTGTGATAAGCTGATCTGACACGTCAACACGCACTTCTGAAATACTACATTCTACATTTACCAGACCATTTTCCACTGGACCCAACACTAAGCTTTAAGAATCGTGTCAGAAGGATGTCCCTAACAGGCGGAAATACACTCAGGACATTTTACCACTGTTACATCTTAGAGAGTTTAAAGGTCCCAAATTATGCAAAATTCACTTTTCCAGGTTTTCCCAACGGCCTTGTGTGTCCTCATATTCTGCTGAATTAGAAAATTCTGTCTCCTCTTTCGCTTGCGCCACTTTTTAGCAAATGTGTGCTCAAACAGGTGAGTCTGAGATCTTCTACATTGTAAATGACCACCCCCCCCCAGCAGTAGATACTGACCCCCCCCCCAAAAATGCCTGAAATTCTCGACCAAGGCTGAATTTGGGGTAATACACTTTGAAAACAATGTTGGACCTCTGACCCATATGAAATTGTTGAAAAATGTATAATATCACAGCTTTAAGAATTTCTAACATGCATGTCTGATTCATAAGGTGTTAGATGGACCGGCTCCACCTCAGAATGATCTGGATGCCTCTTGGACGCCTCCCTGGGGAGATGCTGCGGGAACGTCCCACCAGGAAGTGACCCCCAGGAAGCCCCAAGACATGGTGGAGTGATTACATCTCCCGGCTGACCTGGGAACGCCTTGGGATCAAATGGATATGCGGAAGAAAATGGATGGATAGAACTCAGCGTGGACCTCAGGACCAGGACTTCCTTTAGGGGGGACTGTGAAATTCCCCACAGAAGAACTGCTGTTGGGCAAACTGCACTTTCTGTATTTTTCCCTCCACTAAAAGTTGTTACCAGAGCAGCAGAGAGTTTTCCACATCTTCTCTAAACTTTGGACAGGTGTCAAAATCAGAATCAGCTGTTTGCGATGGGCAGAGAAGATTAGGAAAGTTTTCCAACCCTCATCTTTAACTCTGCTGCTCATCCCATGAACACATTTTTCTTCCAAATGTTCCTTCCATTGCTAAAACAAAGAAATGACCCATCAAACAAGTTACAGGAAAGTCATCTAGTCTGTATGGTCCAACCTCGGGCCATCTTCTCACTGATGCTGTCAGATAAACGTAGAGAAAATGAAACCACCGCAATGCAGATCAGAGTTCACTTTCAAAGGCCTCATTAGCATGCAGTTCTGCGTCACGCAGCTCTGCGTCACGCAGCTCTGCGACACGCAGCTCTGCGACATGCAGTTCTGCGACATGCAGCATCATGTAGTTCTGCAACACGCAGCTATGCGTCATGCAGTTCTGCGACATGCAGTTCTGCGTCATGCAGTTCTGCGACATGCAGTTCTGCGACATGCAGCTCTGCGACATGCAGTTCTGCGACATGCAGTTCTGCGACACGCAGCTCTGCGTCATGCAGCTCTGCGTCATGCAGCTCTGCAACATGCAGTTCTGCGACACGCAGCTCTGCGTCATGCAGCTCTGCGACATGACATGCAGTTCTGCGACATGCAGTTCTGCGACACGCAGCTCTGCGTCATGCAGCTCTGCGTCATGCAGCTCTGCGACATGCAGCTCTGCGACATGCAGTTCTGCGACACGCAGTTCTGCGACACGCAGCTCTGCGACACGCAGCTCTGCGACACGCAGCTCTGCGACATGCAGTTCTGCGACACGCAGCTCTGCGACACGCAGCTCTGCGTCATGCAGCTCTGCGCCATGCAGCTCTGCGACATGCAACATCATGTAGTTCTGCGTCACGCAGCTCTGCGACACGCAGCTCTGCGACATGCAGCTCTGCGACATGCAGCTCTGCAACATGCAGTTCTGCGACACGCAGCTCTGCGTCATGCAGCTCTGCGCCATGCAGCTCTGCGACATGCAGTTCTGCGACATGCAGCTCTGCAACATGCAGTTCTGCGACACGCAGCTCTGCGACACGAAGCTCTGCGAGCTCTGCGACATGCAGCTCTGCAACATGCAGTTCTGCAACATGCAGTTCTGCGACACGCAGCTCTGCGTCATGGAGCTCTGCGACATGCAGCTCTGCAACATGCTGTCCCGCTAACCAGGCTAACACAGACGGAGACCAACTGCTGCAGCCATGAATCCAGGCTGGAAGCACTGCATCGGTCTGCGTGATTTCCTACAGCTTTCAATAAAACCCCTCGTTTTCATGGTTTTAGAGAAAGGAGTCAGCGTGCTGGAAGCAGCGTCGCGTTTACGGTCAACTGCTGTGGCAGAAATAAAAACAGGCAAAGAGACGTTGTGACCAGAAAATCAGACTGAATGAGGTCTGCAGGAGTTCAATCAAAGAAAGGAACGGCCAAGAGATGTCCTACCAATTCCCAGCTCCCAATAACTCCACCCACACACACACACACATCCACCCATATGCACACACACACACACACACACAGAACAGCATGCTGCAGAATCAACTATGAATATGAATGAAGCTTCAGAGAGAAAATAATTCTTATGTTTTCCTCTCACATTCCTGCACCGCTGCCTGTTTCTGATCAATAAATGCAACACGTCTTCTACATGCACGTTCTAGTTTATCCAATCAGGACAGAATGAAGTGGATGGAAATGGAAAAAAGGGAGGAATTTTCTTATTTCTGATATTTTGATGCAGTAACAAGCAGAAGAGGATGTTTCAGAAACCACTGACTGTGACCCTGAAACCCACAAATGCAGGTTAAAGCTCCATCAAGCAGAGAAGAAGCCAGATGTGAACAGGATTCAGAACCAGCTTCTTCCGTCTTCTCTGGACCAAAGCTCATTTAAAATGGTCTGAGGTCATGAAAGCAAGAATCCAGCAACCAAGGTCCAGGACTGTTGAGCAGCTAGAATCCTGCATCAGACCAGAATGGGACAAAATAAAAACATCCATCTGCCCACCCCCGTCTCAGCACCTGCAGCATGAACACACACAGACTAACACAAACATAAATCTATAAATGGAGCCATTCAGCCTGTTATCCTGTTGGTTTGTTGCAGGAATCACTGATCCTCTGAATGCTGGCCCAGCACACACACACACACACACACACACACACACACACACACACACACACACACACACACACACACACACACACACACACACACGAACACACCAGTCAGTATGGTAACCGCTGAGTGTTTTCCTGCTCAGGATCTTCTCTTCGTGTTTGATCTCAATCATTAACCAGTGAAGCTGTGTCTCATCATCCTCTTGGACCAGCAGGCCTCCGAGTGGTCGTCACTTCAGTTTGGTCTTTTAATCAAAAATGTTGAACCAGAACTTCTAGTCAGGTCATATTTCTGTCTCCAACGTGGCTGACTCAAAAAAGCTGCAGTTACGCCCATTTTAAATATTCACAACCTGGACGGTGGATTTCTGTTTGTCCCAATTTTGGGAAAACTCGTAAAACACATCTCAAATTGAGGTTTTCTATATACTGGATCTTAAAGATCTCAGAGTTTCTCATCAGAGCTTCACCCTGTAGGTTCTAAAGTAGAATGGGAGGCAGAAACTTCATCAGACGCCTCTCTGTGAAACTATCTCCAAGTTTCAGGAAGCAGAACCAGCTCCCTGTTTGGTTTAAGGAAGCAGAACCAACTTCCTGTTTGGCTAAAGGAAGCTGAACCAGCTCCCTGTTTGGTTTAAGGAAGCAGAACCAGCTCCCTGTTTGGTTTAAGGAAGCAGAACCAACTTCCTGTTTGGCTAAAGGAAGCAGAACCAGCTCCCTGTTTGGTTTCAGGAAGCAGAACCAGCTCCCATTTCAGCTTCAGGAAGCAGAACCAGCTCCCATTGTCGCTTCAGGAAGCAGAACCAGCTCCCATTTTGGCTCCAGGAAGCAGAACCAGCTCCCATTTTGGCTCCAGGAAGCAGAACCAGCTCCCTGTTTGGCTTCAGGAAGCAGAACCAACTTCCTGTTTGGCTAAAGGAAGCAGAACCAGCTCCCTGTTTGGTTTCAGGAAGCAGAACCAGCTCCCATTTTGGCTTCAGGAAGCAGAACCAGCTCCCATTTTGGCTCCAGGAAGCAGAACCAGCTCCCATTTCAGCTTCAGGAAGCAGAACCAGCTCCCATTGTCGCTACAGGAAGCAGAACCAGCTCCCATTTTGGCTCCAGGAAGCAGAACCAGCTCCCATTGTGGCTACAGGAAGCAGAACCAGCCCCAATTTTGGCTTCAGGAAGCAGAACCAGCTCCAATTTTGGCTTCAGGAAGCAAAACCAGCTCCCTGTTTGGCTTCAGGAAGCAGAACCAGCTCCCATTGTGGCTCCAGGAAGCAGAACCAGCTCCCATTTTGGCTCCAGGAAGCAAAACCAGCTCCCTGTTTGGGTTCAGGAAGCAGAACCAGCTCCCTGTTTGGTTTAAGGAAGCAGAACCAGCTTCCTGTTTGGCTAAAGGAAGCAGAACCAGCTCCCATTTTGGCTTCAGGAAGCAGAACCAGCTCACATTGTCGCTTCAGGAAGCAGAACCAGCTCACATTGTCGCTTCAGGAAGCAGAACCAGCTCCCATTGGGGCTTCAGGAAGCAGAACCAGCTCCCATTGGGGCTTCAGGAAGCAGAACCAGCTCCCATTTTGGCTTCAGGAAGCAGAACCAGCTCCCCTTTTGGCTCCAGGAAGCAAAACCAGCTCCCTGTTTGGGTTCAGAAAGCAGAACCAGCTCCCATTGTGGCTTCAGGAAGCAGAACCAGCTCCCATTTTGGCTCCAGGAAGCAGAACCAGCTCCCATTGTGGCTTCAGGAAGCAGAACCAGCTCCCATTTTGGCTCCAGGAAGCAGAACCAGCTCCCATTTTGGCTCCAGGAAGCAGAACCAGGTGATATTTTGGCTCCAGGAAGCAGAACCAGCTCCAAGGTTGGTTCAACAAGAACATTTGGAGGTCAAACTGACCACTAATCCTTGATCTTCAAAAGGAAATGCAGCCCGCTTTGAGAAACTGTCAACCAATCACAGCATAGCACAACCTTTTTCTTTTAAACTGACCTGTTTGAGTTTTCCTAGTTAAGGACTGTTTGAGAGTTCAGATTTCAGGATTAGGAGAGGACACTTTACTTCCTGCTCTTAAACATTAAATTTCTCTTTGGTGATGAAACTGAAGACGCAGTGTTACGTGTCCTCTACTTGACCAAGCTCTTGTGATCAGGACCTCTGGGCAGATGGAGCTGATGATGTCTGGTCTTCTGGTTTCCATCTAATTGCTTCCCTCTTCTACATGAGAGAGAAGCGGAGCGTAGCGAGCTACAGGGCTTATCTCCAGATAAAAGGCAGGAGCAGCCTTATCGCGGCTAAGCAGAGGGCTGTGTGTGATCAGCCTGTTAGCTCCAGCTTGAACTCTGATTACCTCAACGTTTCGTCTGTATACAAGTAGACGCAGAGCACATCAAAGATTCATTAGTCGACTGTCATAATTAATGTTGCATGGAGCCAGCAAATGGCTCTCCTGTGGGAAGGGAAAGGCGTTAGGTGGGGAAATGTTTGAAGGCGTTTCCAGTCACAGCGTGTCAGAAAGTGTTAGACACTGATTAGCGTTACAAGCCCTATTAGAGCTGTGAGGTATCACCTTGATTTAATCTGCCGGGAGAAACCTGAACTCTGCAGAGCAACAAGTGAAGCTAAGGAGTTTAAGTGGAAGGAGACCTGGTCCGTTCACAACAATGAGTCAGAAAGTCTGAGCCTGTAACCGTGACAGAAGTCTTAGAGATGTCCAAAGGATCTCCAGGATGTCACCAAATGAGAGAAAATCATTGTAAAAACAATGTTCCTCGAAGAAAGATTGCAACTTTGTCCAATCACAGGGCTCCTGAGAAACTTACATTATCAGCTTTACATCCCATTCCTGATTACGAGCATGCAGACGTGTGAGAGAAACGTGAATCATCTTCCATCTAAAATCACCACCAACGATGTCCACGACTCCCAGAGTTCTACATGGATGTGGAGGGACGCTGTTTTGTAGTTGCTGTGGTGGAAGATAAGAGTCATCAACTAAAACATTTTTCTACAGCAAAACACCTCCAGAGAAGATCCGAGACGAGGCGAGAGGAGTCACCATGACGAAGGTTAGAACGTCCAGATCTGAAGAGGATCGTCAGAGAAGAAGTTTTTACTTATTCTGGTTTTTTGTTTTGCGTTTGCTGTTTGAACAATAAGTCTTAAGTCCACATTTAATCAATGTGTATAATATCAGAATTTGCAATTTAATAAATAAATATTACAATAAAATATAATAACATGTTAAAATAAGAACATTCAGGTGTTTTAAAAAGAAATGTTTGAATCCGTTGAGCTGTGTGGTAATTCTCTTAGCCTCTGCTCTAAAATGTCATCCCAACAATGAAGTGAGTCTCTCTCTGCAACCCCAAGTCTATGAATACTTACATACAGCACAGGACTACCTGCAGCTTTAACCACTTCCTGCCTCCGGCGCTCCAACCCTGGTGCAGCTGCAATATATATATATATATATATATATATATATATATATATATATATATATATATATATATATATATATATATATATATATATATATATATATATATATATATATATATATATATATATATATATATATATATATATACACACATACATACATATATATATATATATATATATATATATATATATATATATATATATATATATATATATATATATATATATATATATATATATATATATATACACACATATATATATATATATACAGTCATATGCAAAAGTTTGGGCACCCCTGATCATTTTCAAGATTCTTCTTTATAAATCACTGGTTGTTTGGATCATCAATTTCAGTTAA